>NW_026937133.1:0-77378 GCF_032062105.1 Saccostrea cuccullata
TTTTTCACTAATATCATTTGTAGGTACGATTCTTATTTTCCGGGGACATTGAATGTGACATTGCTTAGTAGAAGAAAATTAAAGTTATATGTTCCAACAAAAGAGAGAAAATTATGCTATAAAATTAGAATTATTTGTAACTAGCATATCTAGCTAACTTAAAATTTAAAGACATTTTCGCCAAAAAATGACTAAAATATTGCCGAGTTAAATAATTTAAAAGATAATTCAAAAATATTTAATCTTCTTTTTATTCCCATTATCTTCTATTTTATAATCCAAAATTTCATAAAATTAGAAAATCACTGAAATATTGCCGACGTTTAACAACTTGATGATATTTTATAAACTAAAATTTCATAAAATAGAAAAAAAATTTATAATCTTATTACAATACCACTTTGTAAGTAGAAACTAAGAAAAACCCTTAAATTGCTTAGGGTGAAAAAGTAACATCATATATTTATAAACTATGGCAAAAAGATTTTCATGGATTTTGATAGAGTAAGGATAGAAATAAAAATCCTTCCATAATCTTATTACAATACCACATATTTTTCAACAACGTAAGTAAAATTAATTTCTTCTGCAATTTTACTACGGTTAGTAATCAATATTTATCCTTGCACAATTTTTAACTTTTTAATTATTAATAATTATTTAATAGTTATATATGTATTATACTCAGTGGTGTATAGAATTAAATTGCTTGAGCAGGGACATCCATTCAGTTTTTTTTTTTCAAAAAAAAATATTCAGTTTTTTTTTTTCAAAAAAATTCTAATAAAGTAATTCATGCTGCATATTACGGGTATTCTTCATTTTATATTTGTACTTTTAATTCTGAGAACTGCCATTTTAAAAATCGCACAGCGATCATGATCACTACGAGCCCGGAACTGAATTGCTATGAATTCAATCTTGTTTATCGTGTATATAAGGACACCATAGATTTTTTAATTGGATGGTTTTAGAGGCATACCAATAGAATAAAATATAAAAAAAACCATATACATAATTTTTTAAAAGAATTTCGAACAAAATTGGTTCGTCGTCTTTTTTCTCATCAATTTAAAAAAAAAATATCCAGTAGACAAACCAATAATATCTATATCCTGTAATATTTCTTGAATCAAGCATTTAAATACATTTTGTTGGGGTAGGGGTGGGTTAAAAATTAATAATATGTAATTATCCATGCCTAAATATACAGTCAGTTAAATATGACTGTTTTGTATAATATATTTCCTGACAATCGTCTGTGAACTGGACGAGTTTTGAAATGTCAGATTTTTGTAGGGATGTAAGCATCTTAAAAAATCCATCATATTATTTTATGACTTAATTAAATAAATTCCCCTTCATTCTAATGATTTTTTCTAATTTTATTTTATAAAGTGAATTTTACAGAGTAAGAATTCCATTCTGTTCCCGTGCCAGAATCTTTGATATGCTGAGCCTTGTAAAGCCTTACATGTTACGGAAATATAAAAGGACACCCCCCATCCCCTGCACTGCAGCCAAAATAAAACAAAATGCAAGCATGCTGTAGCGGTTTTAAATCGTTTATTTTCAGCATTGAATTTTATTCTATGTCAGCATTTACATGAAGAAATATAACCCGACCCTGAATTTTTAAGGATTTTTTGTCAATCAAATCAAATAAAATCCTAATATGTGCTTATACATGTATAATGATATGTATCCATAATTTGATGACAGGTTAAACAATATACCCCACACTAATAACTGTAATGAGATTATAAGTCTAGTAATGAAATGGGTTTTTAGCATGATAATTGATCTGTTAAGAAACATTCCATGCTGGTCGAGATTTTGTGAAAGACAAAGTCCTTCATGGCTTCAGGGATTAATTTGCAGATAATGCTTAAAACATTTGAACTCTGTATAAAACAAAAACAACACCTAAGTACCAAAGAGTTACATGTATATTAAATTTGGAGATCTTGAAAATAAATTACCATACGTGTAGTTTAGATAACAAAAAAGATTTCTTCTTTCATTTTACAGTATTTTATAACATGTATTTTGTTTGTTTTGAAAACTCCTCTTTTTCAATAGAGTTTCACTTTTCTCAATATAAGATAAATGGATTCAATATAAATATTTTTATCTATACCCTTCACCCCCCCCCCTCTCTCTCTCTCTCTTGCCCCCCCCCCTCTCCCTCTCTTTCTCATCAGATTTACTTGACCAGATCTAGCTATTTAAGTTAGAACATTTTTTTTTTCACTTCGATGTTTTTGCTTGTTTTAATACCGGTAACTCTAAATTAAAGTGTCTTAGTGCAACAAGAAAATAATTAAGACAAAACAACATTTATAAAGTTTAATTTATTTAATCATGATTCATGATACGGTAGATACTATACATGTATATTATTTTAAAAAAAATGAAATTTGTTATTTAATTATTTTATGTTAAAAAAAGCAATGGATGAGAGATTTGAAAAAAAAATGAAAGTACGTTTGCTCAACACTAGAGTTTTCATTTTTTTTTCTTTGTTTTTCCTTTTCAACATTAACGGGATCTTGTTCCCAAAGTACAACGATATTTTTTATTTAAAAAATCATAAGTATGCTGACAATTAAAAGTGTTTTTATTTGGTCATAAAAGATCTCTTTTATAATCCGGAAGCAAATTCATGCGAATGAAAGTCCCTCTCTGGTACCCCTGTTACATCGATTGTTGACATCAGAGTTATCTCTCCTATATTTTATTTATAGAAAATGCAAACACCTTTACTATCGCTCTTACACATTTTTTGCTAGATTTGTAAAATGTAGAAGATGTATGTTTAGTTTCAACATTAGTACAAACAATTTAACAAAAGTTTAAGCAGTATGCACCGATGGATCAATGATTGCATGTGATCGACGCGATCGCGATGTGTATATTGACAATGGTGGAGCGGATCTCAAATTTCCTTTGCATTACTTAAACAATAAACCCCTGTCTAACATGTATCATAAACGGTTAATCTGGTATTGATATGTATTTAGAATTTATTTATCTAGAGTATACAGTTTTATTATCCTATCAGAAAAAACACCTTGTCTATGTAGCTTCGATCTATAAATTATGCATGTAGGAAAACTATTAATTGGTATTTGAGACGTATGCATATAAAAGATATGTTTGTTAAGAAACCAGTTCTAAATGTTTTTTATTTATACTTATTAAAGTCGGTGGATTAGGAGATTCGGGTATTGATTAGATTAATTTATACATGAAAATAAATTCCACATCTTGGAAACAGCGATAAAAAGTCTGGATGCGTCAAACGTCAAAACACGTAGTGAAAAAAATCTGCGTCGAAGTTCATCGTCAATCTGCAACGTCACGTCTTTATGACGTTATTTCTCTGTTTTAGCAAAAATGCCATAAGGCCCTTTTGTCATGGGCGCAATCATATGTATTGTGAACACTAAGTGTATGTTACATCAAAATTTAGTAAATTGTAATAAATCTAGAATATTTTTAAGTACATAAATTCATACCTTGTTTTATTTTTAAAAGCTTTGCTGCTTGTTGCATTCATACATTTTAAAGGCAACGCAGGGGGGATAAGGAAGCATACAAAATATTTTACCTTGACCAAATCAGTGATACAGTATGACGCCATAGTAGGCAAGACGACGTCAATTTTAGAACACAAGTTTTTTGTGAAATTGGTATTTAGAGATGTAGTTTAATTCCAGAAAATGAATAAAAACATGAAAACATAAACAAAAATAAAATGTTCCTATTTCGTAATGATGTATTCTGTCATTTTGATTAAAATCTACCACTGATGACGTCATATGTGTACATCAAGTAACTTGAGAATTGATCGGGAATTGATCATGTCGTGTAAAGAGAATTTGGCTATGACGGTGAATAAAGATACGTAACATGGAGTTTCAAAGCAAATATCGTGAATATTTTGTGAAATTTCAGTTAATTAATTCATATTCATCGATTATATTCTCTTTCAAAGACAGTCAGCTATATAATCCCGGTCGGCCTTTCCTCTGTCGATTGTGACAAAATAATGCAATAGAACAACAATAAGCTGTATATTTCAAAACATAAAATTTGTACTGATAGAAAGTTTGCATCCTAAAATACTTGGAAAGTGCTGCTAGAATCCCGAGTTAAGCAGGGTTTTATGAAAAATCCCGAATCATAGGTAAAAAATTCAAAACATCGGGTAAGGTTTCGTGCGAATGTGTGGAATTATTATTTTACTGACGGGACAATGGGATTCTAGCAGCACTTTTTAGACAAAATAGATGTTTTTTTACTTCATTATTTACTCAAAGAAATTATTAAACTCCGGGGTATTGTTGTTCTGTTCGCTTTTTTATTAAGGAAAATTTCGCTATTAATAGAAGTCATGTGATGCCGTGGTGGTGCTGCGTTGTTGCGTTAGACACTGTTTTATCTTTATGCAATAAATAATAATAATTTACGCTTATCAGCGGTTTTGGTAAATTATCAAACTAAATTTTCTTTAAAAAGTCTGAATTTCCCGAAAAATGACTTATATTCTTCCTTAACATACCTGCGAAAGTATCTACCAGATCCCACCGGTCACGGTAGCCTAGTTGTAGAGCGTTCTCTTCGTGATCGGGAGGCCCAGGTTCGATTCTCGTTCCCGGCGGCGCGTCAGACTCACGACGTAAACATATGTAGAGACTGTTCCTTCGCCAAGCGCTCGGCACTAGAAGTGAAAGTCACGGGTCATTCGGATATGACCTTAAAAACATAGATTCCTGTCTCGGTAGGCGTTGGCACGATAAAGAACCCTCACTGCTCAATGGCCCTGAGTGCCGAGTATAGGTCTAAATTTGAAGCCCTTCACCGGCATACGGTGACGTCTCCATATGAGTGAAAAATTCTTGAGAGGGACGTTAAACAATATACAATCTACTAGATTCTTTTTAGCTCACCTGAGCTTTTATGATCAAAAGTTGTCTGTCGTCGTCGACGTTATTTTCGTAGTTGTCGTTGTAATTTTTTTCATATTTTACTCTTCTTCTCAAGAACCACTGGGTCAATTTCAAGCAAACTTGCCTCAAAACATCCTTCGGTGAATGTATTCAAATGAAGGACAATTCCCTCTTCTACTCAGCACTCTTAAGGCTTACTAAGAAATCAGCGGAATATAGACGTTCAAAAAACGGGAACTTTTTAAAACTGAATTAATTTTATAAAGCCTTTTTTAATATTATCACAATACTTAAGTACTTATTGAAATAACATAGTATACCCTACTCTGTATACTTAATCAAGTTTGGAAAGTCATGTGATAAGCTCATAGTATGTGTACTGAATGGAGGTCAAAACCATATTTCAATATCTCAATGGCATAAGGTACTTGAAATTAAAAATTAATGTAATCATTTACATCTGCTAACTTTGTTATTTCTAGACAGTGCTGGTGCTTTACATAAAATTCCCTTTTATTAGTAAAAAATTCATGTAACTCACTCATGTCGAAATGTGCATGACCTTATAAAGTCACACTCTTGATTTAAAGAAAGCAGTGTAGATTCAAATTTGTTGAAAACATTAAACCTCGGGGGCTGTGTTGGGACATAATAGGTGATCAAATGTTTTGCATACGAATATACAGGGTTTTTTTTTTTTTTGAAAATAGTGAATTCATTATTGGTCATATTTATATGGAAGCATCTGCAGGTGCTGTACATTCCAGTTTGTACAAATCATGAAGCTTTAGGATAGGTTTGGGCCACAAGTGACGATCAAGGGTTAACATAGGAATAGCAAGGGCGTCACCTGATCAATTTTTATCAATAGAAGCATTTCTTTCCTTGCAGGATAATTAATAATTTTAATATGAAAGTTTTATAACGCGTTCAATTTCAATGATTATTTTCGTTAACTTTCATTAGTAAACAAAATATATAAATTTTCAATTGCATTCAAACTGACGCAAGTCATAGCTTGTATGACTTTAAATGAATATTTTTGCTCGTCCTAGCACGAATGGCCGTCTGTGGTAAATGTACCTAAGTATTATATTTAACAATTAGATTGAAGATATGTGAATCATCATCTCTGTGAAATATTTTCTTGACTTCTACAGGTGACAATATGTTAGGCACTGGGAGGACTACTGATGATCTATCTGGTAAATACTTCTCCACTCATGACAAAGACAACGACGGGTGGAGTAATAACTGTGCTGCTTACTCATGACAAAGACAACGACGGGTGGAGTTATTACTGTGCTGCTTACCCATGACAAAGACAACGACGGATGGAGTAGTAACTGTGCTGCTTACTCATGACAAAGACAACGACGGGTGGAGTAATAACTGTGCTGCTTACTCATGACAAAGACAACAACGGGTGGAGTAATAACTGTGCTGCTTACTCATGACAAAGACAACGACGGGTGGAGTTATTACTGTGCTGCTTACCCATGACAAAGACAACGACATGACAAAGACAAAGTGGAGTAATAACTGTGCTGCTTACTCATGACAAAGACAACAACGGGTGGAGTAATAACTGTGCTGCTTACTCATGACAAAGACAACGACGGGTGGAGTAATAACTGTGCTGCTTACTCATGACAAAGACAACGACGGGTGGAGTAATAACTGTGCTGCTTACTCATGACAAAGACAACAACGGGTGGAGTAATAACTGTGCTGCTTACTCATGACAAAGACAACGACGGGTGGAGTTATTACTGTGCTGCTTACCCATGACAAAGACAACGACGGATGAGTAGTAACTGTGCTGCTACATGACAAAGACAACGACGGGTGGAGTAATAACTGTGCTGCTTACTCATGACAAAGACAACCACGGGTGGAGTAATAACTGTTCTGCTTACCCATGACAAAGACAACGACGGGTGGAGTAATAACTGTTCTGTTTACTCATGACAAAGACAACAACAGGTGGAGTAATAACTGTGCTGCTTACTCATGACAAAGACAACGACGGGTGGAGTAATAAATGTGCTGCTTACACATGACAAAAGCAACGACGGGTGGAGTATTAACTGTACTGCTATTCATGACAAAAGCAACGACGGGTGGAGTAGTAACTGTACTGCTTACTCATGGCAAAGGCAACGACGGGTGGAGTGGTAACTGCACTGCTTACTCATGACAAAGGCAACGACGGGTGGAGTAATAACTGTACTGCTTACTTGGCGAGGGGGCTGGTGGTTTAATGCCTGTTACTCTGCGTTCCTCAACGGTCTGTGGTCCCCGGGACATTGCTTAATCCCATGGTATCCTTCTATAGAGAGTGGATCATCTATACACAGGACGATAATGATGACCAGACGGCACTAAATTAACCTCATTAAACCTTATTTTTATGGTCTTCCGTCTTCACGGAAGACCTTATAGCGATTCTATTGTTTCTTCTTCTTATTATTATTATTCTTATTTTTTTGACTTCTAATTTTGTGCAGGCGATTTCTCGAAAACTACTAGACGAAATTACATGAAATTTTCAGGACAGATGTGTTGTAACATGAATTTAGTATATCTGAGAGAAAATTTGAATACTCACTTCCGGTGCCAAGTAACGGACAATTTTCTGAAATTAAAATGACATTTTGTCCACGATTAAACACGAAAACAGTAAAAGATATCAACATGAAACTTTCAGGGATTATAGATCGTGATATATACTATCCAGGACTTGACGTTTTGTTCGTCGTCGGTACTTGTTAGGTGAAGCTAATTGAAAAAATCGCATTTTCTAACTTTTTTGTTTTTCAATATTTTTTATTTATTTTTGGAATGATAATAGAGACCCTTTGATTGATGCTTACTATATAAGTTGTTTGAAAATTGGTTAACCAGAACTCTAGATATTAATATTTGAAAGTCTGAAGCTGGCTCAAGATGGCGGCTGTCTCTGTCAACTCCGCCATTTCGCGAGTAGGGGTTTATGGAGGTAGCTGAGCGTTTGATTAAATCATTCTGACATAAGGATACATGAAATGTAAAAAAAAAAAACCACTTGGACTTTCACGTAGTAGTAAGCTGAAATTCAGTGTCAATCTTAAAACTTAATTTCTGTTTCACTGCTTTAGTGTAACTGGCCTAGATACGTGTGTACAATGTGTTAAATATACTTTCTTAATGTCGAAATAAAATAAAGGCGATAAGAAGTTGTTTTATCTAATATTTAATTTCATTGAAGCTATCACACCTATTAAACAGATCAGTCCAAAGGAAAGGCACGAATATTTACTCGTGCTGTTTGGCGCGAGATTATGAATAAAGGCCCGCCTTTTATGATTCTTAGACAGGGGTACTGTTGCAGGTGTATTGTATACACAACTATATTTAGAGCAGTATTCAAAATTTATTAGTTTTTCAAGAAACGTAACCACTGTGTTTCCTATGTACACTTGTGTCATATTAAACCAATACAAAAGACAGAAGTAAGAAAACCTTTTTTAAATAAGATCGTCTAATTGAGTTTATATTAACATTCTTTTCTCAATAACCTGATTATGTTTCATGTAACTAATCGGCATAGTTCACTTTGGGGATAAACGAGAAATAAAAAACTTTAAAATTATAGTCATTTCACTGCTTTTGTGTTACTTACCTATATAATGTGTACAGTGTGTTGAATATTTTTTCTAAACCTCGAAATTAAGGCTAGAAGAACATTCTTTTTTCTTAATTTCATTGAAGCTATCACACCTATTTAATAGATCAGTCCAAAGAAAAGGCACGAAGATTTAGTCGTGGCGTTTGGTGCCTTCTATTATTTTTAGACAGGTGTACTGTTGCAAAAGTATAGACAAGTACATTTAGAGCAGTACTCCCAATTGCGAAAGAAAAAAAGGCGCCACGATTAACTCGTGACGTTACGCGGGAAATTGTGAATGGCCTGCACATGGGTGTCGGAATCAAATTGAAAGGGGGGGGGGGCTAATCGAAAGTGAGGGGGCTAAACCAATAAAAGTAAATCCCAATTTCAATACCTATATAATATCTTTTTTCCGACGCCGATGGAGATTGACGAGTACAGAAGTAAACAGAAGTGCAGAAGAAGATTATATCAACATGCCTTAATATGAAATCGCATGGGGAAGAGTTTAATTCATATAGAATAAATGAAATGAAGTAAAAGACAGCTCCATTCGATAATTCTACACCAGTGGCGGATTCAGGATTCTTGAGAAAAAAAGGACCAGTTTGTGGTCAGGATAGGGGCCAACAGCCATACCAAAAAATATTATTTATTACATCTATATATATTTTGGACACAAACTTGACAGGCAAGGACTAGAGAGAACTGTAGCTCTCCGGTAAAATATATTGACAGACCGGAGAGCTACAGCGCCACCCATTGAAAAAGAAAGTGTATATTCAGTGCGCTGTTTCTCGATTTATTTCGGTGTATATTTAAACTTAAAATATTACACACAAGCTGTGTGTTCCTAACATATTTCTCCAATACAGTACATCCATAATATCCGCAAAGTTCATCTCTGAGACGGGAAATAAAAAAAAGTTTAAAATTATAGTCATTTCACTGCTTTTGTGTTACTTTTCTATAGAATGTGTACAAGGTGTTAAATTTACTTTCTATGAGAACGTTCCTTTTTCTAAATTTCATTGAAGCTATCACACCTATTTAATAGACCAGTCCAAAGAAAAGGCGCGGAGATTCACCGTGGCGTTTGGCGCGAAATTATGTATAGTGGCCCGTCTTTTATAATTCTTAGACAGGTGTATTGTAGCAGAAGTATACCCAAGTACATTTAGAGCAGTACTCCCAATAGCGTAATTGTTAGCGCGTTGGGGATAACGGAAAAAAAAGCGGATTGGATTTTCACGCTGACGACCTGGATTCAATCCTCCTTGTGACCAAAATTTTTAAACACTGTTCAGCTCGATTTTACGAGTTTTTTTTCAGAATCGGACGGAAGACCTCTTGTTGCAACGAGATCGTTTCTAGTTTTCTCTCTCTATTTCATTTAAAATTTCTATTGATAAGAGTTTTTTTAAAGAAAAATTTGCTCTTATCTCTAATAAGCATTAACTTGTTTTTATCAAATTTGCAACAGATGACAGATCACAGATCAGAAAAAATCATTTATGATCAAGAAAACTATTTTGAATCAATCTTCATCTTTCTAAAATAATTTTTGACATCAAATAAGAATCTTGTGAAGAAATATGCTTTAATGAAAGAGGGTAAATTATTTTTCAAAGCAATGAATTATTGTAATTTTTTCCTTCCGAATGAATTAAGTTAAAGATGTACATTAGAATGTAAAGGTGTTGAAATATAATTTGAAATTAGAGATATTTTTTTCGTATTTACAAACCCTGATAAATGAAGAGGTCTGGACGGAGAATTGGGATGAAGATTGCTTGATTGTGAAATCTATTACAGTGGAACCTGTTTAATCCGACACAAGTGCAATACGCTTTAATGTGGTGTCCGACATTCAATTTCATTACTCATTTCTATTGATGTACACGATCTTAACACTTTGAAATATAACACTTGTTCATTCCGACACGCTCAATAATAATTTGTCTCCCAGTGCATGTCGGATGAGACAGGTTTCATTGTATTAGAGATTTTAAGATAATCACAAATAAATATAAGGGATACTTTAGCTTCATGTTTTGTAGTTCAATGCATGTAAAATGACGCTTATTTTAAGAATTGTACTGAATTTTTTTTTAATCTCTTCACAGTTTAACAATTGATTACCGAGATATAAATGCATACAACAATGATGACAAATAAAAACTCATTTATAGCATGCGTGCTATGAGGATGAACAAGCCTCGATATGTCATTGAAATATTTAAGGAATAAAGATTATTTTAACTTATTTTATCCGATATAACATAACTATGGGCAGTTTACGCTTTATAAACCGCGAAGCGGTTTATAAATAAGCGTAAACTGTCCCAAGTTTTGTTATATCGCATAACATAAGTGGAAATAAGCTTCATTTCTTATGATTTAATTTCAATGTAGCCAATGAGACAAAATTGCCTCCAGAAAAAGGCTTCAAAGTGAGTATTTCTTAAAAAGTAACGTCAAGCGGAGTGATACGTTTTTGACGTAACTCATTGTGACGTAGGCAAGTTATGTTATACGAAATGGATAAAACCGTTTATCCAATCAAATGACGTGTTACAACTGAAATTAAATTATTAATATTTAAACAGTTAATGCAGATCCAATCATCAAGAAAAAAATCTTTCATTTAAATCTCAAGAAGGATTTTTAGTGACTTTCATTGGCCATGCAGTCAGATACATGTAAGTCTTTACAATAGTACTGTAGGAAAGCTGGTGCATCATGACCATAATACATATTGCGGTCATAAAAACATCCCAGCTGTGCCGATCGGTTGAAATTTATCATTTAAGATTTAAAACATTTGTTACCTGTGTAAATTCTGCTGAATGCTAATGAAAAATTGCTATTGTTTTTTTTTTTTTTATTAGGTTACTATAAATTAAGGAATTAAAGCTGTAGTACGACCTCAAATTTTTTAGAATGAAATATTAAGATGATCGTTATCTATGTTTTTTCCATGAAGTTGATTATCCGTATTATACTTGTGTTTAACATAGCGTCACCTGTAAAATCAAATAAAAGCAATCACAGAGAAAAATGATTTATATATTTTCAATCTTATTGACAAATGTTATACTGAGGAACCTCTAAGATAGACGACTTTAGGTCCTGGATAGAGAGATATTATTTATTTAGTTCAGTCCTATAATCCCCGGTGTCTATAATACTGGCACCTACAAAATAAGAGGAAATACATATAACTGTTATAATATAAATTAATTATTAATTAACATCACACTATTCTTAATAGAGAAGTAGAGATGATCAAGAAAAGTTCTAGACAAAAAGACACTGGGTAATTCATATAGCATTCTTTCTAGTTTAACAATAAACTCCAAGAGTGTTAGACCTTTAAAGTATGATTTTTTACTTATGTTCTTTTTTTTTTGGGGGGGGGGGGGGGTTGGATGTAAAGGCCATTGGAAATATTAGAAAATATGAATGAATGAAAAATAAAATCTGTCCGAGGCCGAATCGTTAATCAAAAAAATGAAAGCCGGGCTTAAATTTCACTAGATACATTGCTATGTTTTCAAATCAATGTTAAACAGGAGATAAAAAAATTCCAGTCAATACTATGTACAATTGTGTAATACTCTTCGATATGTATTAAGGAGGATTAAATCTTTCAGGTACGCAGCATTGTTAAGGCTTGAAAAAGGGGGCAGGGCCTAATTTATACGGGAAAGGTTTACTGTGACGTCACACAAAAATATGACTTTTATGTATTTCTCATAATACCTGAAAATGAAAAAAGTTGCAACTTTTAACTGTATTAGCATAATAAACAACAATATAACTTATCTATGCATTTAAAAAAGTTGCTTGTGAAATCCCATTTAGCTGGTTTTTAACAAAGCAGTGATCGCTATGAACTTGTAAACATGACGTCATATTGGAAAATATGACGTATTTCATGTGCTGTAAGAGGCAGAATGAGGAATTTTTAAACAATGAACAATGCGTTTTATTATTAAATGAATATTATTTACAGGTTTTATAAGTCAATAAATACCAATGTATGTCCTTTGTTTAGTGCAATTATTATTTAACTACCAAGAGAATGTATTTTATTAATTATGTCGTGTTTTTATGTACATGTTAGGTATATTTTACATCAAGATGCCTCATAAAATCGTACTTTTGCAAGGGCATACACTGCATAGAGCTGAACCTTTTTTTAAACATAGATAAAGGATACTTTCCTTAACTTGAAAAGGGCTGCTGCTTTCTTTAAATCGAAGGCGTGATTTTAAAAGTACACAAAATATTTGGTAAAAGACAAAAATATTTCGACATTGGCTTATTCACTTGAAAATTTATCTATTAAAACGCGATTTTTATTTAAAGCAGCAGCACATTTCAGAAGCTACAAAGTATTCAGAAACAATTACTAGCTTTAATTTTCAATTTCAACTAGGGTATGCCCTTGCGATATTGAAATTTGTTAATATCCTACATTCAGTACACGGACTAAGCATTCTTCATGTGACTGTCAATCGATGGGTCTAAACTTCATACAGTACAGAGTGGGTTATACTATGTTCTTTCTATAAGTATTAAAGTTCTGTGATAATAATACAGCATAATTAAAATAAATTGAATTTTAAAAATACCCGTTTTTTGCACGTCTTTTTTCCGTTGATTTCTCATAGTAGGCCTTAACAGTGCTGCGTAATTTTAAAATATTGCAAGTTTTCTTAAGGACATTGGCAACGTTCCTGGCTTTAGTATAGAAATTTCAAAAAACTTTTGAACAGGTGTAAATGTACAAAACGTGTTTCATTCTTGTTTGTTTAACCCACCAAGCTAGTTTTCCCATTTAGATTTTGTCCAATGAATGTTTTCATGTTTTTTTTTTTTTGGACATCGTGTAAAGAAAAATGACAGACAGTCGACAGGTCGCCATTTAACATAGCTATGTAGGGAAAGGCAAAAATACGACATGCTGAAAGTGGTGGAAGCTAAGTAACTGCTTGAGAACAGTTCTATAGGCCATCTGAAAGAGGAACGGTTTAGTAAACACGACTACGAATAAAAGTATAAATAAATCCACGTAAATATATTTATGACAATTTGTTTCCAATAACGAAAACTGCATGAGAGAAACTCTATATCATTATGAATAATAATTCAATGCCAAGGAAAGTAAATCAAAATTAATGAACAGTGCTGGAATTTCTCTGCCTTGTTTTTATAATTGCATTTTCACCCAAAATATATACATGTCATCGGAAATAAGAAAACAATAATTTATTTTATTCAAGACATCTATGAAATTTATGGGTTTTAGAGAAACCTTATAACTAAAAAATAATGTAGGTCCTTATTATCAATATTTTATATAGAAAATTCAAAAAGGAGATCACTCTCAATGACTGTTTTTATATGTGAAGAAACCTATGTATTAAACTTTTTTTCTCCGGAAACCCTGCCTTGATAATGACCTTAAGGAAGTGCCGTTCTTGAATGCAGGTTTTTTGAAGTTGAGATAATTGTCCTTTGGTTTAGTTTCAGAATAAAATGTACATGTCTTTGCATTTAATGTTTGCCAAGAGAGTTTTCTCGTTGTTACTGTTAACCTTGCAGACTTTTTTAAAAGAAGAAAACATACATATACAACAGAGCATGTTAAAACACTTTATTTACAAGATAATTATCACAGTAGTCAAAGAGAAATCATGCTAGTCAAAAATTATTTTAAAACAATTACTTTCCCACTTTTTTTTACTGTCAATGTTTATGACTGCATGTTCAACACAAAAGGCTAAAGTATTGATTGTCTTCGAGAAGCAATTAAATATATCCTTGGATGTAATATCACATAAAATGCCTTTGAAGTTTATACAAAATATTTGCAAGTCTACAGTACCTGGAACACAGTTCATGTAATTTTTAAATACTTCCGATATACTGTAATTTTAAGACGATGCTTTTTTTGTATCGATCTTATACAAACATGTTACTTCAGCTCCAAGTACTCTAAATTTTGAAATTTTCAATTCCAGTAATATTCAATCTCATGTTATAATTTTGGTGTAAAATCATCGTATTTTTTTTCAACTTCTAATAATTTCAATTTTCTTAGTTAGTTATGAAAATAATGTTCATATCTAAAACAATTCATATACCATTATAAGCATATACTAAATCTTGCATTTTTGTGGAATATATGGTGTTTAAAATGTTTCACGGTAAATTATACACAATTCTACTATTCTTTTCACCCTTAATGTCAATACAAAATAAATTAAGATATTTCGTTTCAATAATTCCAAAAACTCATGCTTACTAATTATAATTTATACTATGAGTATAGCGGCACACACTCACTTTTAGCATCAATTGTGAAATGGCATGAATCTAGACATATATTGGTAATTTCGTTCACAGAAAACATGAAGGAAATAGTAAATGTTATTAATTCATTTAATAAAACTGATAATAGTAATGATATGATTAATAGCGAACGCAGCTAGCGTCGCTCGTAACTGCGAGCTCTAACGACAACGCCTGGGAGAAGAGACAATTTGGACTACTGCACATTCATTCCATAGAATTTTTTTCCGCAGTAATTTGGACCCACAATGCCTTGCTTTGCACACAAACGCTAAAGCAATGTTCTCGCGAGAACATCGACAAAATTTAAAAATGATGAATTTGCCTTGATTTTATGAATTTATCTGTTTATTGCACTGAAAATAGTCATAAACTGATTGAAATAAGCCCTGTTCAGGCTTCGGTTTTGGTAAACATGTTGGGTTAGACGAGCCTGATCTAAATGAAAACTGAATAACTGAATAAGTATCTTCGCTTGCCTTAACGGTCACACCGTCAAAATAATACGGCAAATCACGATTAAATGATTAGCAGGATCTAGGCCTTTTGTCAAAACTTATGTTTACAAACAATTCAGCATGGCAGCACATGCGCCTTATCTGAAGTTCTAATTATGCAATCAACATTTAAAAACGTACATGAATCTACGATATATCTGATGATTACTTTTAGCCCTTAAGAACCAATATGTCAAATATTCATAAAATTTGCTTATAACAGAATCCTAGCCAAACTAACGTTCTTTCTCAGTTCAATATGTCGTCTTCCTTTGCAGTCAATAGCTGACGGCTATAAAGAGTAGTTCGAATATATTCATGAGCATCAATCGCATAACGCTCGCTATTATTTGTGGTTACGATAAGAGCCAAGAAGTTAAGATTAGGTATGATACTTAGTATGTGAAAATATTCAATTTCGCGATTATAACGTGGACAATGGATTGGAAACGAATACCTGTTAATGCTAGATTTCTCACAAATAAAAAAAAATACATTTTAATTCATGATTTGCCTGATTTGATGAATATCAGTTAAACTACTTTGCATATCGAAAGTTTCTTCTTGAACGCTGTTTGTTGTTTTCTTTACATTGTCTATTGATAAAAACTGAGGCGATCATGACGGCTATAGCCAGGGCTATGCTTTCAGCAAGCCCTGCTAAAAATGTATAAAATGCAATAAGTCATTCAAAATTATAACGATGTAAGAAATGGTGTTCCTTACACGTTTTAAAATATTAGATTTTCATTCAATATAGCATAGGTATTTCAAAAGTGAAATGCGGTGAGCTATTTTGAGTTCCGTACCATCTAAGACTTAATTCTAATTTTGACATGTGTGTCTCAAAGCACAAAACAAAATTGTCTCAAAATTCTTATCAATAATCGCCTGCAGTTTGTGAAATAATTTATCTTAAATATGAAAAAATTCTCTATCATAGACCAACGTTCAACTTAAATCTTTATATAATTGTATATTTGTGGACTGTATTATTAATTTAATAATGTATGTATTATTATTGTATGTTGTGTCATATATAACATTGTTAAATGAACTATTTAACATTGTGTATTTAGGGAGGCCTCAAGAAAGAATAGTTTTGTGGGTCTGGAACATTTATGATTTATGATTTCTATAGTTATTTACTTAAAAAGAAATATAACAGATGACGAACAGTATTCAAACCCGAAGCTTCCTTAAACAATAAAATTTAGGGGCTGAGTAAACATTGACCTTTCATAAATCATAGGTATGATCAGGCGCCATGACGCAGCAGAGTTAAGGTTAAAGTTTAGAGGCGAGGTCTAATTTGTACAGGAAATGTTAACTATGACGTCACACATAAAACAAGGTCTTCAAAATACCACAAAATGAAATGATTTGCCATTTCAAACATCTGGATAGTTGTCAGTTTTGTCGTTTGTTAAATCCCACACAACAGTATAAACGATGCATCGATCGCAATGCACTTGTCAATGTGACGTCATCCCCAAAAATCACGCAGTTTGTACGCAGTGAGAGGCTGATCGAGTCACATTTTGTATCATGAAAAAATGTCTTTTATTCTCAAATAAAATATTATTTGAAATTAAATAAAATGCCTTTAACTTGGATGCGATGTCTATTTTAGTATTTTATTGATAAACTTTCGGCACATTCTCCAGACAACTGATACTGTCCTGTGTTTGTATGCAGATTTATCGGAAAAGTAAAAGAAGGGCCCTAATAAATCGATTTATTGCAAGGGCATACCCTCAATGTATCTTGTCAAGTTTTTTTTTTTTACATAAGAAGCATTAAGATATTTGAAAAAATGCTACGAACCTCATGAAATCTTGCAAATAAATTAATTATAGCTATATTTAATGTAGTTGACCAGCAAACTATTCAACCTACCGTCCAACAAATTAAATCTTACCAATTAAAAAAGCGAATATATATAGGTTCGCAGCACTTTTCACAAACTACATAAAGTGTTGAAAAGAACTATAAATTAAACTAAGACTTTTACCTTTGTTATGCCCTTGCAATATTAGAATTTATAGATGACCTCTAAACTACAAGTATAATTGCTTAAATCATGTGACGTCGACATCACGTGAAAAGTCTAAATAAAAAATCTAAATGTCCACAACATGTAGATTTCAACCACGTTACATTTTTTAGATATCAGTTAAGTCCTAAAAAGAATAGTCCATCCTAATAAAGTATATATTTTTTATCTTAAAAAATTGCTGATATTTCCATTTGTAACATTAATTGTGTTGCGGAATGAGTGAACATTCCCTGCAGACCAGTCACAATTTCCGTTTGCTCCTTCTTATGATAAAAAGCAACGAAAAAAAAACCGTTGAATGTTAAAATTATATACTAACAATTACTAATAAGAACAACAGTCAGTATTTCACTTACCAGGTAATAATAAATTCTCTTTGCTGACAAGAACATTGTGTCCTCTCAAATAGAATTAAAAATATTACAAAGAAAAATAATATTATCGATTGCTTTGTCAACTGTAATCAGTACATAAAGGTTGGATAATCTATCTTATTCTTTTTCAGTTCTGAATTATTTAACATTGGAAAGAAAAATGTCTTCTAGTGAACAGATCTATTTCCCTAAAGGTTAACGCATGTAGTGATGAGTTATTAGTCAGCATTAATATGAGATACGTATAGACCATTTAACGAAATTTTAAGTCAGGGATCAAACAATTAGCAGTGTTTGTAAAATATGTGGTAAACCAAGTGTTGAGTTTGAAAATGACTTGTTTCTCATTCGAATTTCAATAATTATTTATTCACAACACACTAAAAGGATTTAATATATCTAAGTAAGCAAAGGTATCAAACCTCCTCAAGAATATTTAGTTCATAAGTACTAAAGCATTATATTTAAATAAGACCATATAGAACAAACACATGACATTGATATTAAAGAGTATTAGCTAAGTTAGCAAATAAATGCCTATTAAATAAAGGAGATTAACAACTTGTGCCATACAATGCAATTGTTTTTCAAAGGTACATATATATATATATATATATATATATATATATATATATATATATATATATATATATATATATATATATATATATATATATATATATATATATATATATATATATATATATATATATATATATATATATATATATATATATATATGATCTACACAGAGATATACTAAGGAGAAAAAAAATAAGACCCTGAAGATGCATACGACTAACTTGATCTTGATCTATTGGAGCGATTTTTTTTTTAAATTCCTTTTTGGTGCCAAGTTACATGGCATTTCCTGAATTAAAATGACATTTTGTCCGCGGATAATCTCAATATAGATATCAATGTAAAACTATCAGGGATTATAGATAGTGATTATCACTAACCAGGTCGCTACCTTACGTTTGTCGCCCGGTCGTTGTGAGATGCAAATTGAAAAAAAAATCGTATTTTCTATTTTTTTTTTTGCTTTTTATTTATTTTTGGAATGTTCATAGAGATCCTTCTATTAATGCTTACTATAACAAATGTTTGAATAATGACAAATCTAACTTCTAGATATTAACATTTGAAAATCTGAAGCGGGACCAAGATGGCAGCTGCCTCTGTCAACTCTTCTATTTCGCAAGTCGGGGTTTATGGAGGCAGCCAAGCGTTAGTTTAAACGAAAATGAAATAAAGATAAAAGAACTGTAAAAGGCTACTTTGGTTATCACGTAGTAGTTACGTAACAAGTACATCAAACTAGAATTTAATTGTCCTTTCACTGCTTTAGTCTGACTTGGCTTAACACGATACGTAATGTGTATAATGTGTAAGATATACCCTCTAAAACTCAAAATAATATATATTCGATAAGAACGTAATATTTTTTTTAATTTCATGCAATCACACCTACTAAATAGAAGACTCTAACCATTTTTCAGGTTGATTTTACGGAATTATTTTCCAGAATAGGACGGAAGACCTCTCGTTTATCGCAAAGAGATCGTTTGTTGTCTATCTAATTTTTTTCACCTCTGAAATATTTAACACTTAAAAGGAAAGTGTCTTTTACTGTACAGATCTATTTTCCTAATGGTGCACACATGAAGTCACAAGTTATTGGTCAGCATTAATATAAGATAAGTTTAGCCATTTAACGAAATTCTGAGTCAGCTATCAAACAATTATCAATGTTTAAAATTCTGTGTTAAACCAAGTGTTGAGTTTGAAAATGACTTGTTAACGTCATTCTTATCTAAAAAAAAATTATAAATTCATAACACACTAAAAGGATTTAATACATCTAAGTAAGCAAAGGTCTCAAACTTCCTTAAGAAAATGTAGTTCTCATAAATGTTACAGTCAAAAAACGCCACATAACAAAAAACAAATGACATTGATATTAAATAAGTATTAGCTAATTTAGCAAATAGATGGTATGCTGTTATAGTGATAACGAATTGGTGCCATAAAATGCCATTTGTTCTAAAACCCCATTCAAATATATGTATGATTTATGCAAATATCAACAAAAAAGCAAGACTTTTTTTTACTGCGGATGACCAAGAAGGATGTAGAGATAACGAAAAGCATTCAATCTCAAATTCCACAAAACAATACAAAATAAGAGCAGAGCAAACACGGATCTCCGAAGCAGAGGGATGGGTTCATGTGCCATGGAGGAGTAAGCATCCCCTGCATGGTAACAAACCATTTTTGCATGTTGACTAAGAAGGCAGTATTTGACTTCATTAAGAGAGTTATCAATGGAAGTCGAAATACATATATAGTAGACTTATGGAAAGATATGACGATTATCATTGAAATGAAAGCTAAAACACATTTATTTCAAATTTCTTATGAGCTATCAGATTTATACTAAAACTGGAAAACTGGGAATCTGAAGATTACATTTTTTTTTAGTTGTATAAGATAGTTGCGAATAAGATATAGATATCTTTCTAATTTATAAAATATGTTTCCAATCGCCATTTTTCATTATATTGAAATCGCCCTAATTTCAACCTTCTAATGAAACCACTTTTAGCCCCACAGTACAATTACAATTTTTGTTACATGAACATGTCAAAAAACAATCCCTCATTTTTCTAATAAAATAATAATAAAAATGACTCAAGTGACCTTAGCCTTTTTTTGTCTTTTACATTAAACAAGTGTCAGATCAAAAGAAAAAAAAATGTCACACTGGCTTCTGACGTTTCCCGTTACGACGTTCAATGTTTGTGACCATGGTGACGTCAAAGCTAAACGTATTTTTGAAACATTTGACCCCCTGTCCGTGTTATGTTGTTTTGTATATGCAAAATAGAATAGAATGTAAATATTTTTGCCAAATTACAGTATTTATGTTTTGTTATGGGAAACCCATAATACGAGGGTCTATCCAAAATTTCTTGGATTTTCTTTCAAAAATTTTATCGTGACTATCGAGAAAAGCAAGCATTAGATCAAGACATATTTATTTGATAGAGCCGATATGCAACATGACTGGAGATTTTCACTACTTTCTAATTACCCTAATGGTCATAAGGGATTTCTGGACAATTGTATAATCCGGGGGAGATTTCGAAGTAACGTCAACTTAGGTATGTGACATCACGTTAAAGGAGCATTTCGTCCTCACATTCTGCAGATAACTGCTCTTTCATTTCATTTCTATTCTGAGGAATAACATAGGTCTTCGCTAGCACCTCCTAATTTTCATATTATAATGATTTTTCAAAATGCTCACCGTCTTTCCATGGAATGTTTCGTTTACTTAAGGAATGAATTTAATAGCTACCCATTTTATATGGTATAAACTGGGTTGGGGCAGTGAACTCTTTATAAACCGCAAAAACTGTTCCAACCCAGTTTATATCGTATAAAATGGGTAGCTATTACTTTCATTGCTTATAATCTAATTTTCATTCATTTTTGTTAGAAAAAAAGATGATTGTTCGAACAAAAATGACTTCAATTTGTACAAAATTTGAATGTATCGTCAGGGGAATAATACATTTTTGACGGAGGTCATTGTGACGTAGGCAAACCAGTTTATAAGATATAAAGTATTTTTTAATCAAATCAAATACAGCTTCGCAACCAGAATTAAATTATAGAAAAATGTTAAACAAAGTACAGGTACACTGGTGGTTCTCGTCCATTAACAGTTAATTTGACCTTCCAAAAGACGGTGACACTTTTAATTAACCTTCATGGAGGTTCTTTTTTAACTTAAATTCTCGCGCCAATGGAAGGCCGATTGCTTACATCATTTTTTCAGTCGGTATCAGTATTATACTGTTTCGTTTAAATCAGTGTTGTAGTAACGGGTATTCCCGAGATTTTAGAAAAACTTTTAACTTGATCGAATTTTCACAGTGTCTTACAATGTCACCATTAACAACAAATCAAGAAATCATCCATTAAAAGCTAATTATAACCAGTAAAACTCATTTAGTCCTACAGAGTTTTATGTGAGGTCCAAATTTTTATTTTGTATACCACTTAATGCGTTTTCTTCACTTTTACAATTAAGGGTACGTAACATAAACTAAAAATAGATGAAAACTTGATATACGTTATATGTAAAAATTTATAACCTTCTGAATCAATCCTTGTATGTATACGATCTATAAATTGGATATGTACAACGGCACTATGTTTCAAGCTTCTGTGAAATTTCATTACATTTCATTTAGTGTTATAAAAGTTGTTATGAATTAGAGATGGGTTCCCCAAATCTTAACAGTCGGACGTACAGAAAGACGGGCATTATGATGATATTCAACGGATATTATTTAAAATATGATCAAATCCATTATTTTCATCTTTAGACCAATTAAAGATCCAGTCATTCTTGTTCTAAAATCGATCTTCCAGAGATAGTAAAATACGTAACAATCAGCCAATCAGTGGTACGCAATGCATTGAGGCTTTTATATTTATACCCGCTAGATGGAAGATTGGTTTGCAATTTCTTCACAGAAACCGTACAACTGGTGTAATACACAAAGAACAACATGAGCAATCTCTGGGCTGTTTTTTTAATTGCTGCCTACTTTACGGTGCCTCTCGTCGCCATGTTTTCTAGGAGATTCGTCAGAAACATGGACTTTGATGATAAAAAGTCCGAAGGCGAACTTCTAGGGGAGTATTCTATGTCCTTTAAAGACTGTGCCGAGAAGTGTCGGGGGGATTGTAGGGTGTTTGGGTATAATGAAGGATTGAAGAAATGTCGGCTCCACAGGAAACTCCACAAGTCGTCAACATCAGATGAGGAGGGCTGGAGATACTTTTTTCATGATTGTATGTATTACCTTTTATAGAAAACGGATACGTTATTGTAGGTATTTCTTTTTATATATATTGTTTTGGAAAATGAAAAATATGGGGAAAACAATTCATACTCACTCCATTCAAACAATACAGCTCAAAAGCAGATCAAATAATAACCTCTAAATCAAAAGTGGGATCAGGTGCAATAGAAGAGTGAGCAATCCTGGCGATCGCACACTTTTACATCAACGAAATAACGGAGGGACCTTTTAAAATTGTAAATAATGGCTTTTGTAAATCCCTGAAAATGCAAGAAAGGGTCCATTGGTTATAACTGTATAGATGGAACAGTTTTTTTTTTTTTTTACAGAAAATATTTCCTGATCAAATTAAAAAAAATCAATCTACTGTAATATTCTTTCATGTCTCAGATTAAAGCATTACCCCTATTAATTCAAATTTGAATTCTTATTACTCTGCTTGAAAATGATATTTGTTTTTTGGGGTTAAATTTATTTTGTTTTATATATAGATTTGCTTTTTGCTGACATGAGTATTGGATAATATTATTTTGAACTATGAGCTATTGATAAAATATATGTTAAATCATAGCGTAATTATGAGCAAATCCTCAGAGGGAGACTTTGATGTGAAAGAAAATTGTAAATTTCAAGATTTCTCCCAGTGCACATGCGATTTTCTTCAAATCTTTTAAACAAATATTTTTGTTTAATAATTTAAACTAGGCAATTCATAAACGGTGATTTTGTTTATGTTTCTCGGTAAAAATTTAAAATTTTCTCATTTTCTCGTAAAATTATCATTTATTGGAATTATTAACGTTGAAGAAACACTATAGTACACGTATTACTTTGTAAATGTTAATCCAGTTTTTGTTTGGTTATTTTCTTTTTCTCATTTGGATCAATTCCAGAACTAGAGGATAAAATCTTAAAATTGACAAAGTGTTTTCAATTTATAAGGGAGCGGAATATCCAAAACAGTGATTAAACCTTGCAAAGCTTGTGTATGCTTATAATTGTAACCCTCTTTTGCTTCTGTGAATTCAATGATAGTGTCAGAAAAAAACATTGACTGACATTTAATGCTCATGTCAGGAAAAAAACACTGACGACCATTCAATAGGTTGTTAGACAGTATATATGGTAAAGTTTAAGTAATCATGGACAGTTAAAGAATCTTAAAACAGTTAATTATTATTTTACCACCGCTTGAAAAGCGGAGGGTATGATCGGGATGTCCCTCCGTCGGTCTAGCTGTCCGTCCGTCTGTGTCAATTCTATCTCGAATATCCATTTTTTATCATCAACTACTTTTATATCACTGAATGAAATTTAATGAAACTTTTACAGAATCTTTGTTTTATAGTGACATTGTGCACATCTCTATTTACTTTTTGATCGGACATATATTTCGGGTTTACTATAGAAAACATTGGCACTGCCATTCTCGATATTGAAGGATACTCCTCTCTTATCAAAAACTCCTCCTATACCACAGGATAAATATAATGATGTCATCACAGATTCTTTATTACAAAATGCCATTTTGCAATACCTATTTTACTTCCTGAATTTGACACTTTGTCGTGTCTCCAAGAGCAAAACATTGACTTCACCATTAAAATCAAATGGGGGGGGGATATCATTTAGTGATCTCGATGCTCACAGTACCTTTAGTTGTAGTACTCCTCAGCAAAACATTTCAAATATTACACTTTTTTTTTTTTTTAGAAAATATTGTTTAAGATTGAACAATATTTTTGTTTTCATTTTTTTAAAGGATGCTTTCTTGATGGAGAATTTTTTTTCTTCAAATAATAAATATACCGTAGTCATTTAAATATTACCCATAAAAATTGATTGTATTTGTTGATGAAAATATTTGAATTAAAATAGATAAGACAAATCAATACAACATAATAACGCATTCATTTTGAATTTAAAAAATGTTTGCACTTGCACTATCATGAGTAAATATTTCATCATATTTATTTTATCAGTTACAATCAATTAATTTCCGACTAAGATTGGAAAAACATATTTTTTTTTTGTCATTGGTATCTTGTTATTTCTGAACGGATGTTTGTGAGCCTCTTTCTTGTAATATACCAGGGTAATATAATTTCTTTGATTTTTTTTTGGTTTTAGTTCTCCCTAGAGATTGTAAAGAACTCCTTGATAACGACTACACATATACAGGGGTGTACGTCTACCCTTAGAATTCCAGTCAAGGTGTTTTGTGACATGTCTACAATGGGAGGGGGATGGACGGTGTGTTGTTTATTTTTATTCTATTATGATAAGTTCTGTGACATGACGACAATGGGAGGGGGATGGACGGTGTGTTGTTTATTTTTATTCTATTATAATAAGTTCTGTGACATGACTACACTGTTATTAGGAGGAATTTAGAATTTTTCAATGCACATTTTTAAAGCAGTATATTGTTTATTTATACAGCTTTATAAATGGTGTATACAGTACACTGTAATATGATTAAGTTTTGTGTGTTTAATGTGGACTGTGCATATTTACGCAGTTCTCAAATTTACAAATAATTTTTGAAATTTGCTTAATAATCTGGGTTATGGGACGTTTGAAGTCATTAATTAACAAGTCTGTATTTGATTGGATATATTTTAGAGAGAGAAATTTGATATTAATTATATATTACAATTAAATTTGATATTTGAGATTATACTTTTGTTAATTTGGTAACATGAATAAAATTTGAGAAATTTAATTGAATTTATATTTGATCATACTTACTAGGAATATATTAATTTATTTAGCTTTTTACCACACACATCACACATGGTGATAGCATTTGTGACATGCATAATTGCACTGGGTTTCTATCTGTCAAATAAAACTTTCTAACGGATCTGAAAGACTTCTTATTTGGCAAAATATATTGTATTTCAATTTTGTGTTTAAAGTGGAATTAAAAACGGATGGGCCGGGTGATTGTTATTTTATACAGTCTGTAAACAAAAGAATTTAATTATACACATGTCACTATAAATAAATAAATTACTTACTTACTTACTTATTACACGGGTTTTTAGACAACATTGTTTAAGATTTAACAATATTTTTTGTTTCAATTTTATTTAAAGGATGCTTTCTTGAAGAATTTTTACTTTAAAAATAAATATCCCACTGTCAGGGTTACATATTACCCATAAAAACACGTAATGTTGATGAAAATTTTTGAATTAAAATAGATAAGACAAATCGATACAACATAATAACAAATTCATTTTGAATAAGGAAAAAATGTTTGCACTTGCACTATCATGAGTAAATGTTTCCTCAAATGTTATTTTTTTTGTTTATTCACAATCAGTTACAATTAATTAATTAGTAAGACGGAAAAACATTAATTTTTTTGTCTTTGGTATCTTTTTATTTCTGAACGGATTTTTGTGAGCCTATCACATGTAGTATACCAATGTAAAAGATTTTTGATTTTTTCTATTTTCAGTTCGAAATAGAGATTGTAAGGATCTTCACGATAACGACTACACATATACAGGTGTGTACAGAAAATTCCCCTTGGAGTAAAGCTCTATTCCTGTCAAGGTGTTTTGTGACATGACAACAATAGGAGGGGGATGGACGGTGTGTTGTTTGTTTATACAGCTTTATAAATGGTGTATACACTACACTCTAATTTGATTAAAATTTGATATTCCAGAGGCGATGGGTATTTCGTATCAACCAGTACCTTGTTTGAAATTTGACTTATTAATCTGGGGTAACAATAGTTTCAATTACAATAAATTAGACTGAATTTCTTATTCAGAGAGAGAGAGAGAGAGAAAGAGAGAGAGAAAGAGAAAGAGAAAGAAGGAGCATATCTTTATAGTATACTCTGAAATTTGATTGAGATATAGTTTGTTAATTTGGCAATTAAAGTAAAATATGCAAATTTAATTAAATTTATATTTGATATTCTTCAATTTTAGCGTTCATGATAATTTAATTAATTTCTTACTAAGGGGATAGGAAAGAGATCAGAAGCCTTTTCCCCTTTAAAGCTCTAATGAAAATATGTCTTAATTTTCAAAATAATTCAACTGTTATTTATCTTTTCAAGGCAATTCAAAAACGGATGGATGGATACGTGAACTTTGATAGGAACTGGATAGATTATAAAAATGGATTTGGTTCATCGGAAGCGGAAGTCTGGATTGGTAAAAGTGATCTTTGATAAATAAGAACAAACAGTAAAAAAATAGTTTAAAAATAGTTGCTAATGAAGGGTAAGGATTTAAAACTAGATGACACGTACATGTACTGTAAAACGAGAAAAATTGGCGCATACATATTTTAGCGCAAAGGTAAATGGGAATGCATTGGCGTAAATAAGTTTAAGCGCTTGCACTTGTCAGTAAAATATTTATATGTGACATTTTTTTTTAATTCGCACCCGTATTTGACTTTTTGGATAGTCAAGCACGGAAACACATTAGTTGTCACGTATATCAGTAAACATTCGTTACCTTTACCGTGGTACGTGTCGATATCACATGGACATGATACAATGTTAAAATTTATTTTATTTCTATTCTCAATTAAAAGAAATGGAGTATTTACTGACTTAAATAACATTTAAACAATGCATGCATCGACAGAAAATTACTTAGATAAAACGGTAATCCTAATCAGGTATTGTCTGCAAGTTCAATCGCCATGCGCCACGCAATGTTTACCTCGAGGCGATACATGATTGACACACCGAGAAGCCAAACTTTGAAGGTGCTAATGATAATAATCGGGTAACAACTACCGGGGTAATAATAGTTTAATGAAATTATAATTTGGCAGAACTTTCTATCTTCCGGACATGTGCATTGCTAGTGTGTATATAAAATCCAATCACCCTTCGACATTACGTAATCGCGCGTTCCGGTTTACATGTACTTCTGTAAAAACTTTAAACACACACAAAAATGATATTTAGAAATCCTTTAGCGCACAATAAATTTTGGCGCTCAAGGGCTCTTGCGCAAAAGGCGCTAAAATTAGTGATGCGCTTATTATTCTTGTTTTACAGTTTTGAAATGTACCGGTGATTTCTTTTGACTGTGTATTGGTGATTTCCTAGATAAAATTTTGTAGTTCACCAATTTTTGAAACAACTAAGACACAAATTTGATATATTAAAGAGGGATATATAAATAGTGACTTAATACACTTTTATTTACTTATTTTTTCTTTAAAAAAAACCGCAAGAAATTTTCTTAAGCTGATTTAGTTCATGTTTATAATGATTATAAGAACATTTAGACTAAGAAAATCATGCTTAAGAGAAAAGCAAGAAGGTTTTTAATTGACTATATTCTGTTTTAAATATTGAAAATGAATGTTGTATTTGATATATTTCTTTTCAAATAATTTACTCAATATTTTTTTTTTATTTTACTAACGTAATTCTTCTGTTGGTGTGTTTGCAAAATTAGGATAATTGATTGATTTCTATATATCTTAATACAGGACATGACGTAATCCATCAATTAACGAAAGAAAACACCTCATCCTTGTATGTAACCATTACTCTACAGAATGGTACAACGCTGTATGAAATGTACGAAGGATTTTCTGTCTCCAACGAAGCAGGAAAATATCAACTGTTTCTTGCAGGACCTGCCACGGGGACTTTAGGTAAGGGTATTCAATTTAACTTCTTAAAACTCGACAGAAATTACGTATTTAAGAAATAAGATATCATTTTAAACATCTATCGGGATATAAACACTGGTTGGACACGAGATAAAATTCCATAAAGCCCGAAGGACTTTATGATGAATTAAACTCGTACCAACCCATATTTATAGCCCGATAGATGTTTTAAAATTATATCTTATTACTTATATTTACATTTGTGAATTATTCATACTTTAAATTTGCCTGATTGTGACTTTTAACGTGTGGAATGCATTATTTTTCATACCCAAAGATAATACTTTCCTTGTTTTATAAAAGAAGTCGTAATTAAAACAACAATTGATTAATATCAGATAAAGAATAAGGCCTTTCCAGGAATAATGATGGCTGAATTGTGTAAACAGTATATACATGTAGACAAGCATGTCCGCAGGAAATCATAGACAGCGAATCTTAATGAAAGTTTAATATTATAGAGTTGTTGAACTTATATAGGTGAACACTGGCACGAGTTGGCTGTTCAAATGCACGAGCTTGCTAATATTCATTAATATAAGTTCAATAATTCCTTTATCATATAGCTAAAACATTTCAACTTCAGTTTCAGTTTTAATAATGTATTTAACATTATTGTCGTAACTTTTATTAGTAAACAAAATATATAAATTTCCTGCTGTATTGCAAATGACGCAAGATATAGCGTGGATAATTTAAAATAGATACTTTCTCTCCTTATAGCATGCAAAGCCACCTGTCTTAATGTACCTCAGTATTATTATCGACTAGATTGAATATATATATGAATCCATAACCTCTATGATATATTTCTTGTACATATATAGGAGACAGTATGATAGACACAGGTTATCCTTACCATGATCTGTCTGGGATGTACTTCAGTACTCCAGACAGGGATAACGACAGATCTAGAGATAATAACTGTGCTGCTGCTAGTAGCCGTAGAGGGGGCTGGTGGTTTAATTCCTGTCACCGCGCCTTCCTTAACGGTGTGTGGTCCTCAGAGTCCTGGCACTGGCCATGGGATCCCACAGTAAGGAGTGGGACATCAGTGAAGGGAACCACCATGATGGTCAGACGTCACTAGGTAAACATCATTAAATCTAAATAACCCAGATTGTTTTTCTTTTTGTATTTCCGTAAAAATTTCTAATTGTTATCAAAGGGTTTTGTTTTCCTTTTTTTAAGAAAAATATACTTTTATTTCTATGAAGCATTAGTTTGATTATTATTTTTTTCCCCCATTTTTTTTACAGATGACCGACCACCCATCAATCAGAAAAATCGTTTATGATAAAGCAGATGGTTTTGAATTAATCTTCATCAGGAGGTCCTTTTTTTAAAAATAGTGTTCGACATGAAGTGAGAACACTTGCAACCAAAACATGGTTTCAATAAAGGCGGTGTACTATTTGTAAAACCAATATATTATTGTATTTTTTACTATCAAATGTATCTAGTAAAAGATGTATATTACATGTATATGTGTTTTATTTCGTTTTATTTTCAAACAATGATGAATGATGGACGGATAATTAGGATATAGACTTCTTCATTGTTTAACCTATTACAGTTGAACCTGTGTAGTCGGACACACGGTCAATACACTTCACTACAATTTCCGCCACGCAGTACAGTTAAGGTGCGCAATGGAAATATCGACTAAATTTTTTATTTAAAAATGTATTCGTAATCGGGATGGCGATTATTTTTATTACATTACTTATATCGTATAATTGTAATTATGATTAATAACTACATATTATTTATATTTTATATTCAGACTAGTCACGTGATGCGGCAGTCACGCGATTTTAGCACATTGACTTGAAGTATTGCTGTTACATATAAATATCACTAGTGCAAGGGCATAGCCAAGTTAAAATTCAAAATTTATCATATAAATATTAATTCAACACGCATTGTAGTTTCTGAAAAGTGCTGCGATCCTATCTAAACTCTGCAATTTCATTGTTAAAATTATATTTGAATGACTGAATGCTGTATTTTTGGCTGGTCAGCGGCGTGAAATATCGATATAATTAAATTATTTTCAAAATTTCATCAGGATCGCAGCTTTTTTCAGATGCCTTAATACTTCTAGAGTTGAAATGTTAAAGCTTACTAGGATCAGTTGAGTGTATGCCCTTGCACTAGATCGATTTATTATGACCCCCACATTACCCTCTGATGTACTTGCATACAAATATACGGCAGTATCAATTAAATACGTAATATATAGAAAATATGTTAATAAAATCGTGAAGAAGACATTGAATCCAGGTTAATCGCCAATAGAATATCTGTAAATAATATTTTATTTAATTATAGAATACATTTTTCGTTGAGAAAATATAACTTGATCTACCTCTCACTGCATACAAATTACATCATGATTTACGAAATCACGTCACATTGAGAAGTGGATTACGATCAGCGACTTGTTTATAACTTGAAATGTGTGGATTTAACTAACGACAAATCAACACGCTATAGTAAGTTTGACGATCAGTGACTTGTGTATAACTTGTTATGTGGGATTTAACTAATGAGAAAATGGCATGCTTTAGTAAGTTTTGATGTAATTTGATAGTTTCCTACAGGTTAGATTAGCAAATCACTTTATTTTGTGGTATTTTTGAGAGTGTTGTATTACGCATATTTTGTATGACGTCATAGTTAAGTTTTCCCGTACAAATTAGGCTCTGCCCCCTTTTTGTAACCTTAACTGTGCTGTGAATATAAAATTTTAATATTTATTGTAAGATCTAAGACTTGTAGAAATAAAACCACATGCTCACTTTTGATAGGTCTCACTTTCCCACTATTAATTCCATTGGAAAAATAACGATCAAAAGTGAGCACTTTATGCCCTTGGAGCCAGAATATAATACAACACTTTTTAAAGTTCAATTATTTAAAAAACACCGTTGAATACTTCTGTGAAGTGGCTTAATTTTCCATTTAAAATTATACCTCTTTGTGATAATGGTTGCTTTTAACTGCTTTCTTTTTTTTTACACAGAAAAGTTGCAACAATTCTAGTACAGCGAGGTATCTTAAAAACTGGAGCAATAGTTGTTGCAGGAGAGGCGTATGGAAAGGTTCGTAATCCTAAATCAATATTGAATATTTTAATATGAGATAGTATTTCTAGGCAGTGAAAAAAATGTTGAAAGTTATAAAAGGGTGTTTTTTTCTTTGAAGGAAAAGTTTTGCCATTGTTGAAAACATTTATCGTAATACATGTAAATGTATATAATCATGTATGTATTTTACACATGTTATGCAGTAAATGTCCTTATTTTGGTTCCAAACATACATGTACTTTAATATTTGTAAGAGTGCAACGATAAACTGTTTCACGGTATACCGCGGTTTATTTTTCCACGGTTCAATTCACAATACATGAAACTGATATCACTGTTCGGTTCAATCGGCAGTAATTATCCGAATCGATGTTCAGTGAAAACAAATTTCAAAATGGCTTCCGCATGAAACATGAGGTCAAGAACATAGAAACAACAATTTAAGCTTGTTTCCAGCCTCATATTTAACGGGTCGAAGGATGTCATAACTTTCCTAGGGTTAGTTTAATGGGCATTTGATAAAACTTTTAAGTTTGGTATATGATGAAAATGTTTAAGTTTTAAAACAAATTGTCATGTATCGTGATACATAAAAAGACTTGAAATATTCAAAAATATACACCGAGTACGATTTGACCTCTTGTAGAGAAGGAAAAAACGATACTTGTGATTTTCAGGCAAAAAAATCCGGTTAACCAGGCAGTTTTTTTCAAGCAATCTCTTCCTTTCATGAGTTGTTCAGTAGAAAGTATATCTCTTACTTTAAGGACATTGGCAAGTCAAGTAATCCCGGAGAAAAAAGGTTTATATCATAGGTTTATTCACCTATAAAACTGTGCTGCGCAATCAATTTCATTTCTCATTTTGAAATGAAAACCAACAAAACGTCTTTACAGAAAACAAAAGCACATGTGCTTCCTTCTGACACATACAATTGCAATCTGCTCCCAGTGCATAGAGAGAAAAACGGTGATTGTTATATTAAACATTGTGTTCAAGGATATATAAAACAAATAGTTATTTACCTGATTATGCTGGGAAGGACAATCACAAGATATGACAAATGCCGAGAACCTGTAACTGAATGAGGTCGTGCGAAGGAGGCATCATTTACATGTAGTAACTGTAAACAAATATAAAAACAAATATATGCCAATATTTTTATCAAAATTTGTTTCCAATATGGTAAATTACTTAATATAAATAGTCAATCAGTCATTACCATTATGAATACGAATTAGATGCTAAGGGAAGTAACTCTGAAATAATGAACAGTGTTGGTAGATCTGTGTCATGTTTCTAAATTTGCGTTTTCAGTCATGATATCTAGATTTCATTGGAACTGAGGATACAATAATATACATAATATATACACTTTCTGAAATGACTGAATTTTGGAAATTTTTTATGGTAAAAAATTAAGTAGGTCTTTTTTATCAACATTTTACATAGGAAATGCATTAAGAATTTGCAAAAACATTCATTTGACAAAATCCAATAAGGAAGGATGGCTTGGTGGGTTAAATGTACCAGAATATAACATGTAATTTACCACTACACCTGTTCAAGAGTTTGAAAAAATCTATACAAAAGCCAGGAATGGCTTACCGTGTCCTTAAATTAAATATGTGTGTACTTATTTGCTATTCTGAACAGTTGTTAAAAGTTAATCCACCGTTGTTGTTAGCAAATGAAATTTGCTGATATATTATATAAGAAGATTATTTTCTATTTTTTTCATGAATCATTTTGGACAAAGTGAAGTCACGTGATTTTTCTCAATAATTTGTGTTTCAGTTCATTGTCTTCACAGAGCGCAGCACTGTTAAGGCCTGCTATGAGAAATCAACGTAAAATAGACGTGCAAAAAAGGGGGACCTTTTTAAAACTGAATTTATTTTAATTAAGCTGTTTTATTATGACAGAACTTTAATACTAATGGAAATAGCATAGTATAACCCACTCTGTACTGTATGAAGTTTGGTCCCATCGATGGACAGTCACGTGATGAATGCATAGTTCGTGTACTGAATGTAGGTCATGAACAAATTTCAATATCGCAAGGGCATACCCTAGTTGAAATTAAAAATTCAAGCTATTAATTGTTTCTACATACTTTGTTGTTTCTGGAAAGAGCTGCTGCTTTGAATAAAATTTGCATTTTAATATAGTTAAATTTTCAGGTAAATAAGCCAATGTCAAAATATGTTTGACTTTTACCAAATATTTTGTGTATTTATAAAATCACGCCCTCGATTTAAAGAAAGCAGCAGCACTTTTCAAGTTAAGAAAAATATCCTTTATCTATATTCAAAAAATGGTTAAGATCTACGAAGTGTATGCTCTTGCGAAAGTGCGATTTTATGAGGCATCTCGATGTAAAATATACGTAACCCGTACATAAAAACACGATATAATTAATTAAACACATTCTCTTGATAATTAATTTATGATCGCACTAAACAGAGGATATGCATTGGTATAAATCGACTATTTAAAACCTGTAAATAATATTTCGTTTAGTAATAAAAGGCATATTCCATTGTTAAAAAATTCCTCAATCTGCCTCTCACAGCACATGGAATACGTCATTTTTACCAAAATGACGTCATGTTTACAAGTTCATGTCGATCAGTGCTTTGTCTATAACCAGGTACATGGGATTTAACTAGCAAGTTTTTTTTTTTAATGTATTGATAAGTTTTATTGTTGTTTATTATGCTAATAACGTTAAAAGTTGCAAACTATTTCATTTTCAGGTACAATGAGAAATACATCAAAGTCATATTTTTGTGTGAGGTTACAGTAAACTTTTCCTGTATAAATTAGGCCCCGCCCCCTTATTCAAGCCTTACGGAAGTTACGGAAAACGTGACGTCATAGTATGAGAAGCGTGTTTTTAACCATTGTGACGTAATGACAACCAAGTTTGTTTAGTTAGGACTGTGTTAGTGCATTTACTTTGAATGGTTATATAACATCACTATTATGGACTTCAGTGAACGGTCGATATGTGGTTATAAGGACTCATGGCAATTGATATTGACCTCAGACAAAGAAGATGATAGCAACCTCGCAGGCTCGGTCGCTATCACTTTCTGTGTCTTTGGTCAATATCAATTGCCATGAGTCCTTATAACCACATATTGACCTACACTGAAGTCCATAATTGTATAATATTCTGTAAACTGCTTTGTAAAATTTTAAATTTCTTATATCACTTTCATATTTTGAAAAGTACAGGGCTTAATTTGTATTCAAATTGTACTTTGTTATTTACAACATGACAAAAGCATTAAAAAAAACTAAAACTTAAAATATTTTGGACTGAAAACTGTCTACCACCATAACAGTGTTTCTCTTTCACCTTTTGCAATTTTCGTATTAAACGATTCATGTTTATGCATCCTTAATTTTTTTTAATTTGCAAACAACTTTAATCGTCTTATTTGAATCTTACGGTTTCTATAGAAATGTCACAAATTCATCTGAAAAGCTCTCGAGTAATTGAAGTTGGAGAAATAAATTTTTGAACAGATTCTTGAATCCACATTTTTACCGTTTTGTCAATATTAGAGAAACGTTCTTCAGCCTTAAGACCATAAACTCAGAATCGACTTAAGTCAACACATTCATATATTTAATATATTTAGTTCTAATAATGTACATGAACATTTTGCAAATGTGTATAATTGTTACATTATCAAAATTATTTAAAGAATCGTAGTGATTTGAAATTTTGACTGAATTTTTTTCTCAGTTTGTGGTCTTGAAGCCCGGTACTGTCCTGTGGGGTATTTTTACGGAAGGTTTATAGAGCATTATTATGTACATGATGGAAAAAATGATACATACCTGTAAGTCAATTGTTAATATGAATAAAATGTCTCATAAATAAATCGACAGAACCAATAGAACAATTTAAACGTTAAACATTTATCTACTTATTTACTAAAAAAAAGTATTTAAATAACACTGATTTAAAGCACATATTGAATCATTGTTAAAAAACAATATATATTTGAATTTAAACTATTTATTCTTAAAAGTTTTTTTTGAAGAAAAATAAAAACAAATTTTAATTAATATATAATAAGGAAATTATGAAAGCACAATAAATATTACAAAAGTCTTTTTATTTTGTTTTGATAAAAAAAAATTTGGCTTAGAAAATTTAATGGTAAACAAGTTTCCGCAATAAAATGTCTCTCACTGGTTAAAAATCTTTTTGAAGTTTTTTCATAATTTAGGGTTTTACTGACTTTTAATTATTTTACTTCTTAAACCCTAAAAAGTGTTGGATATCAAAATAATCGTCTGAAATTTGTTTTAATATGCTTAACCCGTCAAAAGCTTACACAATCTAAAAGAGAGGCGTCCTCAAAAAGGAATAAAACTAACCCAAAAAGCTTTTTTGATACTTTGAAAACACTTATTTTGTTTTGATTGAAAAAAAAACGGTTTTCTCACAAAGAGAAAATGTTATTTCAAACAGCCGCAGAGTGGACACGGTCGCCCTCTGTCACAAAATAAACAAGGTATAGTGGTCAGTGAAAAAGACAATAGGTGTCATTACTGTGTACCTCGAGTCACTGGTAAACAATCAATGGCTTTGAAGTTTTTTCATAATCGTGTTAGGGTTTTGAAAACTGATTTTTTTTTCAATCAAAACAAAGTAAAAATATGAAATTGCAATTGACAAATAAAAATTGTGCATAATCTGATGATTATTTTGATATCCATCATGGACGTAATATAACTGAAATTTGTTTTAATATGCTTAAAAAATACTTTGTAGCATATTTTAGGAGAAATAATTCTCATATAAAAATAAAACTAAAAAAAAAATCAATGGGGGGATTGGGGTGTATATTTAATCACTTTGTTGTCTTGTCAATTACAAAATAAATAAATTATTTTTTATTTATTTTGTTTATTTATGTATTTGTAGATAAATTGATAAAGAGAATAAATAAATAAGATAAATAATTAGTTCATTTATTAAGTTCATTTTCAAGTCATAATTTTGTATTTTTCATGCAGCTCTGCATTTTAAGAAATTTTAGATTTTTTGTTTTTAAAACTATGCAGCTTGCATTTGTCAAGAAATAGATTGATTTATTTTTTTTAAAATGATTAATTTCATGCAATTTTAATTAATTATATTTGCAGCATTTTTTTTCAAAGAAACTATATCAATTTTAAAAGTTACAAATTTTCCAAGTAATGCAGGATTACCCCGGCTGCGTTTTTTTTTTTTTTTTTTTCAAAAGTTACAAAGTCACACCAAGTATTTTATGGATTAAATAGGTGTTTGCAAAATAAATAAATAAATTAATTAACTAATAAATCAACTCAAAAAATGATTTAATTATTAATTTTAAAAATTGATAGATAAATAAAAAGCAACGTTTATAATTTTTCATAGTTTTAAAATAATGTTATAAAAATTTAAGTCTCCTAACAAATGAAAACTCTGTAAAAAAAAGTAATATGTGTTTAAAATAATGTTCAAAAATTTCTTAGGTGAGTAACTCTGTGTACTAAATTGATAATCCCACATCTTAGGTAACCGTACAGTGGTCTGGGAGTGTGTAAACTTCTTCTTTTTGCTTCAATGAACATATACAGGGGCGTACTGGGGCATATACTGGGGTTTACCGTAGTTGTCTGTAGGAAACAGTAGCCATACAGTGGCATACTGTAGGCGTATCGAGGCCTACTGTATGTAACTGTGGCATGCTGGGGATACATACAGTGGCATACAGAGATTTACTGTATATACAGAGCTAGCATACCGCTAGCATACCGTAGCATACTGTAGATATACCGTAGATTACTGTGAAAATGCTGTAGGATACAGAGAAAGACAGGGGATTTTCATACGGACAGGGGTTTTAAAAGCCAGTAGTGATAGTCTGAATAAAATCAGAGTGAAATATGGTAGCTTCTTTATGTGGAACCCATTTGCAAAACTTCCATTCATTCATTCATTCATTCATTTAATCTTTATTTCCCCCCTTTCGGATATTTCATGATGATATAATTCAAATCTTACAGTACATAAAGAACATCAAGAAAATAATAACATATATACATGTCATAGAAACGAGAAATGAAAAAAATACAGAAAAAAAGAAGAAAAAAGAAAAAAAAATCACATATTCTTGCCTTTAGAGGGCATTTTCACATTTTGAGTAGCCCTGCTATAATAGGCAGTGACACTACACACAAATTATGAACTTATACGAATAAATACCTTAAATTCATTTTCATCTGTTAAACACGCTGGTTCGAGATCTCCCGACAACGCTACATGTAACAAATCATCATTTAGCCGGGAAATTATCCACTATGTCGTCAAAAAAGCATTTCTGATATGGATAGTGACTGGACACCACAGCACAGCATGCTTGAATGGATTACTATACACATCTTTACATAAGCTGCAGGTTTTAACGAGGAAGGCGGGATAGACCAGAGCTTGGCGAGAAATTTTATGTATGGAACATCATCGAACGAGAAGCTGAATTTCCAAATTTAATAGGTTCAACGCTGTTATGAAGTGTTCTTACACTGTAATATTCCTAAGTCTGGGTCTGTTTCCATGCGGATTTTTCAAGCCTCTGTCTGGAAGTGATGAATCGCTTTTTTGAAATAACTTTACTTTCTCGGGAAATGTTACATTTTCAGTAAACTTCTAAAGATACTGTATTAAATTGTATTTCATCAATATTATTATCAAATCCTTCTGAAGAGTATTTCGTGTTGTTCTGTAAGACGTCATATAATATTGTCATGAAGATGTTTTTTGTTAGGGTATTGACGTCTAGTTTTCCAAAGAATAATAGTTTTTGCTTGTCTATTTCTGATATGATGGGGAGTACCCCAAGCACACTTTCGCACATATCTGATCTATATTAAACAGTAAGTAACACAATTTACCTGTAAAGACTGACAAGGGTTAACGGGGTTAACGGGTTGGTGTTACTTGACAGACCATTACGTATCGCAAAGTATGCTTTTCTGCCCTTGTTGCAGCTTATATACAAGAATACTTATATGCAATGTTCAACATTTTTTTGTAATCCAATCGGACTTAATAATGATAATAATAATAATAAAACTTTATTTAAAAAAGGTAACCTGGTTAGTGCATGCACTATTCTTCCCCAGGGCCCTCTATACATCAATTACAAAAAGATACAAGATACAATTCATCATATATAATAGGAATTACAATCACAAATTATGAATACAGTGTCCATGTACAGAAATATGACAATACAGAAATATGAGGCTCGTAAACATATGCTCAAATAATTGTGCGACAGCTGATAACGTAATTTTCTACATTACGTTTAAATGCTTGTAAAAATTGAGAGAGTCTAATGTATTGTGGAAGTTTATTCCATAGATGTACACCTGAGTACTGAAAAAGAGGTCTTGAATAAGTTTGTATGAAATTTTGGTAATTTAAGATCGTAATTAGTTTCAGATCGCAGGTTATAGGAAGTTGAAGATTGAAATTCAAATAAATTAGGAAGATATTCGGGAGTCATTCCGCTGAAAATTTTGTATAATAATATGTATTTGTACAGATCAACTAGCTCATAAATAGTTAACCATCCAAATTTCTCAAATAGTGGTTTAGATGAAGAATCAGGAATTGCATCAAGAATAATCCTTGCTGCCCTTTTTTGTAATTCAAATAGTCTGTCCATGTCCTTCTTAGGGGCATTACCCCAAACAGTCAAACAATAGTTAATAGATGGTAAAATATAAGCATTGTAATATAGTTTCCTGGTATGAAGAGAGAGAGAAATTTTTTAATCCTATGAAGAGTAAATAACTTATAATTTAAAGTTTTACAAACCGAATCAATATGATTCGCATACTGTAACTTATCATCAATATGTACACAAAGAATTTTTTCAGTTTCAACCATTTCAATTGTTTTGTCTGAGGCATAAAGTTGTAAATTTGGATTTTCTAAATTCTTCCCCAGGGCCCTCTAGATATCAATTACAAAAATATACAAGATACAATTCATCATATATAACAGGAATTACAATTACAAAATTATTAATAGAGTGCCCATGTAAAGATATATGCTGATACAGATGTATGACGATCGCAAACATGCTCAAATAATTGAGCGACAGCTGATGATGTAATTTTCTACATTACGCTTAAAATGCTCGTAGAGATTGAGAGAGTCTAATGTATTGGGGAAGTTTATTCCATAGATGTGCACCTGAGTACTGAAAAGAGCTAGTCTTGAATAAGTTTGTACGAAATTTTGGTAATTTAAGATCGTAATTAGTCTCAGATCGCAGGCCATAGGAAGTTGAAGAATGAAATTCAAATAAATTATGAAGATATTCGGGAGTCATTCCGCTGAAAATTTTGTATAATAATATGTATTTGTACAGATCAACTAGCTCATAAATAGTTAACCATCCAAGTTTCTCAAATAGTGGTTTAGATGAAGAATCAGGACTTGCGTCTAGAATAATCCTTGTTGCCCTCTTTTGTAATTTAAATAGTCTGTCCATATCTTGCTTGGGGGCATTACCCCAAACAGTCAAACAGTAGTTAATAGATGGTAAAATATAAGCATTGTAATATAGTTTCCTGGTATGAAGAGGGAGAAATTTCTTAATCCTACGCAGAGTAAATAACTTATAATTTAAGGTTTTACAAACCGAATCAATATGATTCGCATACTGTAACTTATCATCAGTATGTACACCAAGCATTTTTTCAGTTTCAACTATTTCAATTGTTTTATCTGAGGCATAAAGTTGTGTATTTGGATTATCTAGTTTTGATTTTCTTTGCTGTGTTCCCATTAACATACATTTTGTTTTATCTACATCTAATACCATTTGATTTTGAGCACACCATTTCTCAATTTCACAAAGATCTGAATTTAGTGTATTTTCTAAACATCTTGCATTATGATTATTAGAATACAGAGTAACATCATCAGCAAACATATCAATATTTGAATTGTTTATATGTAAAGGAAGGTCGCTTATGCACAATAAAAATAGCTATAGAAGTGGACCCAAAATTGACCCTTGTGGTACTCCTGCTGTGACGGGTAGAATATTGGAGACACATGTTCCAAATTCAACACACCGGGTCCTGTTGCAAAGATATGACTTAAACCACTTTACAGCTTTGGTCAAATTTGCAATGGGTTAATTTCTCTAGAAGAATATTATGATTCACCAAATCAAATGCTTTACTAAAATTTATAAATGTAATACCGATCAGTTCACCACGATCCATTGCATTAAGCCAACTTCCTGTTAGTTTTGTAAGGGAAGTTTGACAGGAATGGAGTGCCCTAAATCCCGACTGGGATTGTGTTAGTAGATCAAATTCATTAGTGAAATTTTGTATTAGCTTAGCTACATGTTTTTCTATCAATTTAGATATAATTAGTAGAATAGAAATAAGACGATAATTATCGGGTCAGCTTTGTCACCTTTCTTAAAAATAGGTGTTACTTTGGCTTGTTTTAAATTTGTCGGGAAAATTCCACTTACTATGCTAGCGTTAATAAGATGAGTTTTAGGTTTACATATATATTTAGATGCGACTTTCAAGAGACGCGGCCCAATAAAGTCAATGCCAGCTGGTTTAATGACATTTAAAGAATTTAACATGTTAAAAACTTCACTTTCCTCAATCTGATGAATACTAAAGAAGGTTTCCTCCTCAAGCTTAGACCTAACAAAATAACATAATATATTAGGATCATAATCATGTTTTGGCATTTCCAAAAGAAGCTTGTTAGAGACATCCGTACATACATAAAAGACGAATCAACTTACAAATGTGAAAATACCCTGATAGAAAAGAACATCTAAATAAAAAAGAAGTCATAATAGATTTATATGGTTCTAAGATAATAACAAGTAATGTAATGTACAGAAGTATAGCTGAAGTGTAGAGACATTCACGCTTCCGTAGTTCAGTCCCTTATAATTAATGTCGCTGATTACGATAGTTACATACAGGGCCAACTTACAATTTGAAAATGGTTATATCTCATTTCGCATTGCATTTTTTCCTCAAAGTTCCTACGATCATGTGTCAAGGGTGAATTAACATGTTTTATTTTGTGAGAGTGGATAGGATTGAACTTACTTAAAGAGTTTAAAAACATTCTATTGTGAATGTAATAAAACAAAGAGGTCCACGGGCCTTATAGGTCACCTGAGTATCATGCGACAACTTTCCAACAATTGAATTTGATTCATGTTTTAAACTAGAGGCCATGAAATTCACAATTTTGAAACAGGCACCATTGCTTATCATAATCATACACTCAGCATGCTTATTTTGGTTACTTAATACCCAGAGGTAGATCAGAGTAACAAAGAGAAAATGCATTTCCACTTTTTGAATTTAAGGGCCCCTGGGTCAGGGCTTTTTGTGTTAGGGCGGGTCCACAGTTGAGCTCACCATACCACAGGAACCAGTGACCCTGGGGCCACATCTTTCAAAATTTTGGAATTTTTTTAAGATTTTATTTCACCATGCTGTTGATTAATACCAAAAAGTGCAGATGTCAAAGCATTAGATTATGTCAGACTATGTTACCCCCCTCCCCAAGTACCTCTGTACCAGGGGCCAAGAAATTAACCATTTTTGGAAGAAGCAGGGTTTTTTGTCATAAATATATACTAAGATCATTGGCATTATACCCAGCAACTAAGGAAAAGATTTTCAAAGACTTCATGCATTTTCACTATATAAACATTTAAGCCCCGCCTTAATACAAGAAGCCCTATCCCAGGGACCCTGAAATTCAAAAATTTCAAAGAAGCATCCTTCCTCCTCATAACTATGTACATAGTTCAATGGTTAAATACTCAAGTGCAGAAAAGAAGAGTTTTAAAGAATTTATGTATTTTCATTATATAATCAATAAAGCCCAACCTAAACACCAGAACCCCCAACCCAGGGGCCATTAAATTCACAATTTTGTAAGAGGTAGCCTTATTCAACTTAACTATGTACTTGGTTACTTTATTTGATACTCAGGAGCAAAGACGAAGATTTTCAAAGAAATAATTCATTTTTTACTATATAATCTATATAGCCCCGCCCTAGAACCCCTGACCCTGGGGCCATGAAATTCACAATTTTGGAAGAGGCAGTCTTATTCAACATAGCTATGCACTTGGTTAGTTTATTTAATGCCCATGAACAGAGAAAAAGAATTTCAAAGATTTTTTGCATTTTCAATATATAATCTATATAGCCCCGCCATACCACTAGAACCCCTGACCCTGGGGTCATTAAATTCACAATTTGAGAAGAGGCAGTCTTATTCAACATAACTATGCACTTGGTTAGTTTATTTAATGTCCACAAACAGAAAAGAAGATTTTCAAAAAAATTATGCATTTTCAATACATAATCTATATAGCCCCGCCCTGGCACTAGAACCCCTGACCCTGGGGCCATGAAATTCACAATTTTGGAAAAGGCGGTCATTCTTAACTTACCTATGCACTTCTGACTTGGTTAGTTTATTTAATGCCCAGGAGCAGAAAAGAAGAATTTCAAAGAAATAATGGATTTTCACTATACAACCTGTTTAGCCCCGCCCTAGCACTAGAACCCCTGACACTAATTTTGGGGCCATGATGTTCCCCTTTATTTCACAATTTCAAATTTGGTAGAGGATTGGTTCAATGCTAATTACAGAAGAATAAACAGTTTGACTGCCTGATGTTCGGAGTGAAGAAGAAGATTTTTAAAGATTGCACTAATTCACACCTGGTTTTGGCCTTAAAAATCAGGCCCCAGGGGCTTAATAGGGACCATGATTTTCACTTCAAATTTTTGTTCCCCTTTACCCATAGATTTGCTATATTCCAAATTTGGTAGCATTACAATTGGTTCAGTTGACATTTTTAGGTCAGATTTGCTAAAAATGTTCAAATGTTAACGCTACGCATGACGAATAACGAAGGAAAACAGATGATTAGGTCATTGAGTTTATATGGTGACCTAAAAAATGCAAGAAACAATAATGTTGTGCTTAATAATTAGCCTTTGTAAAACTTTACTTCAAATTTACTGGGGAACTAACTTGATATATATATATAAATATATATATATATATATATATATATATATATAATATATATAATATATATATATACAGGGTTTGCTGCATTCTAGTCCAAATGATCCTATGCATGCTTAATAAAAGGAAAACGATGATTATTTCATTTGTATACATATATGGATTAAGAAAATGCTTTCCATTAAATGAGATTACAAAAGAAATATGGATACGAAAGATTCAAAAGTTCTTGGTAATGAATATATATATATATAAGCTAAAGTAATTCTATTCATGTGTGAAATCTTTCTAAGGCCAAGTTTGTCATTTTTATTACAGATACTTACATGCAAGTTTCTTGAAAATACCTTTAACAACGTATTGAATGTAAGTTTAATTTTATGTTGAAAGTACAACTTACGGTAACATTTTCCTCCGATCGTTCTATACGACATACAACATCGCAAATTCCTTATAAAAAATAATTTTATTATGTTACCTAATTATAAATGGCAGAAAGTTAACCTTGAAACAATTCAAAAATGCTTTGTTATTGAAACATTTACTTGTACTTACATATGCGCAGAAGAAACAGTAGAATCACTACACCTCGGTTCGATAGGCATTATCCTTAACTGTCTTGTGTTATGCACTAAAGGAATGACGATCATTATAACTGTGAAACAATCCATTTTCCCTTAACTCTAATTATAATGGGTAGAAACAATTAACTGCGTGAAAAAGTTTGTCCTTTTAAATGAATATTTATATAGATACAATTTACATTATGTACGATTGCACCAAAAAATACCCATTTAACAGGAAAAATTTCATATAGAGGAAACTGATTTTCGAAAGAAAGTATGGCATATAAAAATTGAACTTTATCAAATAAATAAAAGATTTTCCCCTTCAAATTAGACTTCGAAATCTTTCCCATCTACGTATTCAAATTTATACATAGTACATCGTTATTTCGACAAATCAAACAATTCAGAGAGGCAAGGCATCAAAAAAGAATTTTAAGGTTTCTGAAAATTATTTTTGAAAATTGAAATTGTTTTTCTGTCTTTGCCAGAGTTATTGCTCTTGTAATATTTGTCGCCATCTTTAAACATGCAGAGAAGTAAATGCGTGGGAAAGTGTGGGTGCGTCTCTTTAGAAGTAGCGTGGGTCGAGATTCGAACTCAAGACCTCCCGACTCTGGAGTGAGAGCTCTTCTGACTGAGCAACTTTGAACGGTTAACACATACCCCTGTTGTTTCATTACATCTGTCACATGAACATTTTTCCTGACATTTTACTCTGTAGTATCCTTCAGGACATATTAATAATAATAAAAAACTTTTCATGAAGAAGACTTTATTTGTTGTAACATCAAAAGTGTTAATAAAACTCATCGGATTACTTAGAATATTTCTCTATTAAGGAAATGAAAATTTATATTATTATTAAATTCAAGTGATAAGTTCTTGAGTGGATTGAAAAACATCAAAGTTAGGAAGATGGCTTTAGAGAATATGATACTGAAAACAAACTTTGATAAATATTTTTTTCATTACACTTAATTAGTCTATATATAACACGAGAAATCGTTGATGTGTATGTTTTCCTGAACGGTGTTTCTCTCAATATTACACTTTAAAAGCACTCAGATAATGAAATATTAACGTATTGAAATGATAGATCAAGAACGAGTATGATAATTGGGTTTATGCGATGGTTCCAGTCATTTATTTCACATCTCCTTGTCACGTAATAAATCACCCTCTTTGAAACTAATTATTTCCTTTTTTGAAATTTCAATTTTGAAATTTCATTCCTTTACCTTAAATGGATTTCAAGGAAAATAAAACATCAATTACTCAAATTAATTTCAATTTATCAATATCATATATATTAAAAAATCGAATTTTCCATCATTTCATTTCTGAACATGGACACGCACGTTTATATTTTCTTTCTTTACTTTATAATGTTAGTGAATACTGAAAAAAAATTCAAGAAAATTTAATAAAAGGAATTTGAAGATGCAGACATGCATTGTTATTATTGAATTCATATTACTTTTGAACCCAATCATTAAATAAATAAAAGATTAAATCATATAATATGCTTAATGCAAATAAATCTTTTTTTTTCACTGAAACATAAACTCTTCAAAAATGCTAAAGCCTATCTATAATGCAAGAAATACATGGACATATCAAACAATACATAACATAAGAAGCGAAATAATAAAACTAAATAATAAAACTATAAGTCAATCTTTCTCCAACAAATGAATAGTTTTTATAGATAGATAAAATATGAGCATATTTTATAACAGTATGTCACTGTGATTGATAGTGTAAAAAGATGGAACGTAAAGCAAGTTCCACGGTAGCAAAAATGCATCGTCAAATAATTGAAAATCAGCTTGAAATGAAGCACAATAAAAAGATTGTAGCGATGCAGTGTAATTTTTCCAACACTTTTTCCAAACATAAAAAAAATTATTTATCAAATTACAGATTTTATGTCTGGTATGGGGTGGGTTAATTTTCTAAAAAGGTTCAAAAATAAATACCGAACACATAAAAATAACTCCGGGAGAATAAAATAACTGCAAACAATCATTATATAACAATACATTTTTGTCAATAAAACATATCTTATAGTTAATTTAATAATAGTTATCTTTAAATGATGCCGCCAATTCTCGCCTCCTCAAATAATCTTTTTTGGTCAAACAATACAATACACTATTTTTGAATCAAGTAGTCTTTAAAATTAAATTCTTAATTTTATTTCTACAAAGACATGTCTTTTCCCATCGTAAGTAAAATCAAAGCACAATAAGAACAGAGGTAGAAAAGATTTCAATCTTTTCCTTGACTTTAATACACTTTTATTAATCGCTTGACACTTGAAACTGACGAATCACCTGTTGCTTTCTTTTCTGATATTATGATCGAATTTGTTAATGATGTTGCTGTTGATAGAATGTTCCCTGTTGTTATGTTCCCCAAACGGAGTTTGGGAACATATTGTTTTTACTCTGTTTCTTACTATTATTATTCTTTTTTCTTCTTATTTCTTCTCCGGTACGTTTTTGTCCGCGAGTGTTCTCAGAAACTGTTCACCCAACTAAGCTAATACCTTTTTAGGGTTAATAGGTGTGTAGTGTAGGTGTGCGGAACGAAGGTCATTTTGCGCGCATACGCCTGCACGTGCATGCGCGTGATATGAGTGAAATGACTGATATACTTAATATAGCTATAATTTTTACATTTTTGAATGAAATGATTTGAAACTGATTATATAAAGATATATTAATAGTGTACATAATGTGACACTGTCATATAAGTACGAAATCACGCGCATGCACGTGCGCTTCGCTCTGATTGGCTGAAACAAATATCTCAATATCTTTTCTGTTTTTTGACAAAATGCTATGAAATTTAAAACATAGGCATACTTTAGGATGTTCTACAAAATGATATATAACAATTGTCATGATAACATGCGCATGCACGTGCGCTGCAATCTGATTGGCTTAAACTTTAAATGGCTATAACTCCCTTGTTTTTCAACCAAACAGGATGGGATTAAGAACATAGACAGACATAATGAACTCCCACAAGGAGGTATGGTCGTCATGCACATGCATACACGTACGTGTACGTGCGCTTTGCTGTAATTGGCTGAAACATAAATCTCAATATCTTTCTTATTTTTGACGAAATGCTTTGAAATTTAAAACATAGTCATGCATTAAGACATCTTCCCAAGTCAAGAGTTTCTGATCCGTTCCGCTCCACATAAACCCTTGACCGAATAGGCTAAGTTTGAAGGGGGTTTGAAATGCGTTCTCTGATTGGCCTCATGAAAGTCAGCATGAACCAATCAAAATCATTGTTTTATTTAAACTTAAACTAAATTGTAAACAGAAAAACAAGCCCGTTATAGTCCCAAGTATAACGTCATTATCATTAAACAGCCTAGTTAAAGGTTTGCTTCAGCTTTTATGTTGAAATATTGGATTTATACAAATGTTATCCCATTCGCTGTTGAATTCGTTTACTGATTGGCCAATAGCAGAGGTCAGTAGAGTTCAATACATGTATTCTCACTAGATGGCGTGACAGTAAACCCCATCAAACTTAGCCTATTCGGTCAAGGGTTTATGTAGAGCGGAGCGGATCAGAAACTCTTGACTCGGGAAGATGGCATTAAGATATCCTACAATATGATATATAATATTTTCATGAAATCACGCCCATGCACGTGCGTTGCAGTCTGATTGGCTAAAACTTTAAATGGTTATAACTTCCTTGGTTTTCAATCAAACAGGATGGGATTTATAATATAGATTGACATAATGGACTCCTACAAGAAGGTATGGTCATTGTGCACATGCTTGCACGTGCATGCGCGTGAAGTGAGTAAAATGAAAACTACGCTTGTATGAGTGTATTTTTTAATACTTTTGGATAAATTGCTTTGATATTAAGTATATTGAAATATATATAGATAGTGTAGACAAGATGATATGGTCATTACGCACATGCATTCAACAAAGTTAACTATAATTTAACTTAATTTAGTCTGAATGCGAATGGTTTTGCTATGCATTCAATAATTAACACAATTGCTATACAATATGCTAATATAATACATGTATTATTTTCATATATAAATATATACACCTGTAACAGGTGGTGAAAAGTCAAGTCTCAACCAAGACTCGAACCCAGGGCCTCTGGCGTACAGTGCCAGCACTCTAACCCACTGAGCTATTGAGACCCGATATATTGACTGACTTTCACACACCTGTTGACCCGGTGATACAACTGTACATCTGCAACAAATATTTCCCTCTATTCTAGAATTTTCTGACCTGTTTGCATGTATCATATTAATTTTTATAATCTTTGAGAAGCTATCAGTGCAGTATAATGGAGTACCATCTGCTTATTACTAGCAAATACCTGTAAGTATAAAATACACATGTACAATATTTACTAAATATTTTAAAACATAGGCCTAAAATAAATATTTGTTTGTTGTCAGTTGCCTACCGTCCAATATAAAATGTATCCGACCCAATTTATCTTTTCTAGCCATTTGTAATATTTTTTCTCAATATTTTAGGACATTAAAACTATTTTATTTTTGACTTCGTTTAATTGTTGTTTACCAAACAGCTGTGATTTTGACAAGAGATGGAGAGTGGAGCTTATTCATATTTAGTGGGAGGACAGACTATGAAAAGTTCTATAATTTTAATTGTTATCCAACAAAAATCTGAAAACATTTTTTTTAAAAAAATGCCTGTAATATTACTACCTTCCTACCCAGTCTAAAAATTATAGGTTTACAACTCGCAGCTATTAGTTTGGCCATTATTATTTACTATTTAGTAACCACAATAAAGAATATAGACCTACAGTAGTGAGTAAATTGTACTAGCTGCAGATCTGTAGCGTTATGGTTTTATATATACTTGTCTTTGACCATAACGCTACAGATCCTGTACATAATGCAAAAAAGGTGCAATTTACGGCGCAATATTTTTTGCGTGCTTTTGGGGAGAATTTCTCCACTTTCAAGCATTGGTCAATCAACTACTTTTTGCTCCCTTATTTTAGACATATTCTGTAGCCAATATGTATATTTTATACACCTCCCAACCCTTTTTACTCGTCTCTATAGGTGCTCCCTAATTTTAGACACATTCTGTAGCCAATATGTATATTTTATACACCTCCTAATCCTTTTTACTCGTCTTTACTGGTGATAAACTCGCTTGATTAAAATTGTTATATATTGCTGAAAATTCACTTCTAGCGACTTTATTGCCTGTAGAGACAGCTATAAATGGTTGAAAGGTGGATAAAATATACATATTGGCTACAGAATGTTTCTAGAATTAGGGAGCGAAAGGTAGTTGATTGAACAATGTTTGAAAGTGGAGAAATTCTCCCCCAAAGCGTGCAAAAAATATTGCGCCGTAAATTGCAGGATCTGTAGCGTTATGGTCAAAGACAAATATATAAAACCATAACGCTACAGATCTGCAGCTTAAATTGTACGTGACAACTCATTACTAGTTAGTAACTAGACTTAGACTCAGTGGCGGATTTAAGTTTAGGTGCACCTGGTGCGAGCCCCCTCTAAAATTGTCAAAGTGAGCATAAAACATAGTTTTGTCGAGCAATTGTTTAAAATGTCTACTCGGTAGACCTCATTTTTACCCTACAAAATCTCAAAACCTAGAATACATGAACTTCCGGGGGCTTCGCCCCCAGGACACCCACGAGGGCTTTGCCCTGGACCCACTGGGGGCCTCAAGGCGGCAACCAGACCCCCTGCCTAAACTCTTGCGCCCCCCCCTAACTTCAATTCCTGGATCCGCCCCTGAGACTCCTGTCTTGCCTTCTTGATAGGCCTATTATATAATGTGCTACCAAGATAACTAAGCTTCTTTATATCAGCATATTTTTTTTTTATTTACATACATTACAGGAAAAAAAAACAAGTCAGCGAAAGAACATCGTGTGGCTTGTTCCAGGCTTTTCTTTTGGCTGATTGCGCTCTAATCCTTGAAACAAAGATGAAAATGAATGCTTTTTAACGAGGCCCGATCTACTTGATCTGCGCATACGTTTTAACGCAGCGTCGACTCATGCAGGCACGTCACAATACCCTTGACTGCCGTTGTAACGACGAAAAGTGACCCCCGTAGAATATTGACCAGGGGGTCATTTTTCTACGTAGAAAAATGACCCCGGGTGAATATTCTACGACAAGTAGGGTCATTTTTCGACTGTAGAAAAGCATTCCGGACCAGTTATTCTACGACTCAACACACGTTGAAAAATGACCCCCATAGAATTTTGACCCCTTCCTTTTTTATACAATAAAATCTTATATATGTTTCTCCTGATATTTTTCATACTTTCAAATGCAAGTAGAGGGAAATTCTTTAAGAACTTTAATCCTTTCGAACATATATTTGATTGCATATCTTAATAGTAACATCACTCTCAATATATCTGGTATGAATTTATTTTTGGCCTCCAGAATCCCAATGAAGATTTTTTTCATTGAGGAGCATAAATTTATTATTTTATTTTTTGGGTGTTTTTTATCATTCAAGGTTTTGTTCTGAAAATGGCATGATATGTTTTTGATAACCATAAACTTTGAATTTTTTTTTTACAAATCCAAAAACATAGCATAGGAGCGAGAAAACCAACGTTAATGAACTATATAAATTCAATTCTCTTAGCTCTTACATTTAAACTTACATATACATCTGTATGGAAGAAGGATATGGAGATAACGAACATTATTCAATATCAAAGTCCATAAAACAATACAAAATAGGAGCAGAGGTGGGATCAGGTGCCATGGAGGAGTGAGCAGACCTGTTGAACGGTCACACCCGCCGTGTGATCCTTGTCATGCATGGTCGGTAAATAACGGAAAAAATCCGTCGTCAATTAAATGTAAAAATAATTGACTACCAATCAGCACGAAAAACGTCAGTCAGCATTTGACTCAATGATAACAAAATAAATTTTGTTTTAACAAAATAATTTTGCAAATGACAAATTACCAGGTAAGAGAATTTACGATTTCTATTTTTACTGAAAAAGCAGCTGTCAATGATATAAAAAAGCCTGGACTTTAATTTATCGTGGAGAATGCTTGAGTATAAAGTTGAAAAGTCGTAAGTTTTTAAGCTGTTGATTTAAATAAAATCTTGAAATTGTCCAAAAGATCTTTGATAAAATCTTCAAATTGTCCAAAAGTTCTTTGGAATTTTTGAGTATCCACATCTCATTCACACCACTTCTTGAATATATTGTGGCACAGTACTCTTGAAGTTTTTCCTTCATTCCTGTCAACATCTTAGTGAGATGTAACGAAAGAGGTATGGTTGAAAATTAACTGGAACCCAAAATGTATCTTTGTTTGTAAGGATTCTTATGAAGTTTCCGAATCCAATATACATAGGGTAGTTTAAATTCATTTTGGCTCTTTGAATACTAAAAATATTCAAAACTGACATATGGCTTTGAAGAGTTTCTTCCTCATAAAGGGAAGTATGAGTATAAGTTGGATTACTACTTGTAGAATTAAATCTAAGTTCTGAAATACAATTCGTATAATGAGCCTTACAAATGAAGACAATATTTTTACCTGCTTTGTCGGCAGGGACCAGTACGTACTGATCATGTAATCTATCTAATTCTTTTTTCACTTCTGGATTATTGAATACAGAAGGATAAATGGTTTTCATATTGCCTCTCAATCTTTTAATACGTGACTTGAACATGAATCTGATACAATTAATCGAAAGTGTCAACGTCTTCTTATTCATCTCTTGCCTATTGTCTGGCGTAATTTTCAACAGAATCCATAATATTTATGAAATTCCAACGCCCGATGAAAGAGCAAGGTTATGCATTCTGCTTTAAAATACACGCTTTTTAACTAAGTTATATAAAGTACTAATTTTTTTCATGTAAATACAATAAATACCATACACATTGAGAACGTTCTTACAATGATATTAAAAATTCCTCCAAAACTGACAAAAATTTACACCCACACCCGAGTTAATAACAGTTCAACCTTCAGACATATCTATAAATTAAAAAAAAAAATACTTCCCTTTTCAACACGTTTTAGCCCACAGACACCTGACCAAGGGTTGCTATTACATTCCCTTTCTTTAGAGATTTTATGGACATTACCTTTGCAATTCAATGAATTCTTTTAAAGTCTGTCATGCCATTACTTCGATATAAGCACATACCGTGCAAAATATAATCCTAAAGTAAAAGTGTGGGATTTTTGGGGTAAAAGTGTCTCAAACTCCAAGGTCAAAGTCATACGGTCAAAGTTGGCTGTACACAAAAAATGTCTTGTCATAAAAACAACTGTGAAATATAAAATCCTTAGTCCCACACAATATAAAGATATGGGCAAAATTTATGCGGGCAAATATACAAACAGACAGACGGACAGGTAAAAATTATATACCCCCGAAACTTTGTTTACGGGGGCTAAAGTATAACATTAAAGTTTTCATCATCCAACATTTTTTTTTCTATTGGTAAAAAACTTCTAAAATCATATATTATATGTAAGAACATGTAGATGGGGAACACGATACTACATATGCCAATTTTTGGAAAGACGCGCAGTCCTTTTTTTTTTGTAGTTAATCATGTTTTATGCTACAACCCCCATTTTGTTAAGGTTTTGTTGACACTAGCAAATGACAAAGAACATTTTGCAGGTTTTGAGCTAACCACATTTTGTTTCCCTTGTATCATAGGTCAGAGGTAATTTAATTTCGTACTTATTTTTACAAAAGAAATCATTAATTAAATGAGAAGTTTGAAACTTCATTTATAGAAAAACAAATATTTTTATATCCACAAATTTTCCTGATAATCCGACAAGACAATTTCTGGCTATTCAAAGCTCGTTTTTGCTTAAATTCTTGTATAAATTACTGAAAACACAATTAAGTGAAACTGTCATTTATTCAAATAACAAATGACTAAGAATAAAATCTATAATACATATTACACAAAGTTATAAAACAATTAATTGGCTGGGCTTAAAACAAAATATACAGTTAATCACAAATTGACTAGTTAAACATACAGCTTAGTCACTTGACATATTTTTTTCTAATCACATGACACAAAAACAGCCCAGCCAATAATATAATGGTAAAAAAACACTTAAAAAGCAAAAAGGTGGTGCACAAAAAGATGCACAACAAAAAGGTTCCATATTGTTTACATTTTTTAATACGACAAGTTATACATTGTTAAGAAGTAGATTCATCAAAAATTGGGTGGTGGAGGGGAAGAGGTGGTTGCTGAAAATTTGTGTGACTTCCTCTCCGATAAAAAATGGCTAGAGTGAATTAACCACGTGATACGTATAACTTCATTTGATTGGTCCAAACTATAAAATCTAGCCGTAAATGCATGGGGCACCCGAAAGAAATAAATGGAAAATTACATAAGTTATAAAGATTATAAAATTTTGTATATAAAACAATTTATTGTACCAATAAATGTTTATTTATATCCACAAATTTTCCTGATAATCCGACAAGACAATTTCTGGCTATTCGAAGCTCGTTTTTGCTTAACTTCTTGTATAAATTACTGAAAACACAATTGAGTGAAACGGTCATTTATTCAAATAACAAATGACTAAGAATAAAATCTATAATACATATTACACAAAGTTATAAAACAACTAATTTTCTAAGTAGCGCCCTTTTTCGCGCAAGTTTTAAAAGTTGGGACCAAAAACGTTAGACTTTTGGAAAATAAAGCTTTATTTTGAATTTTTCAAATTATTTATCCAGGGTAAAATTAAAGGAGTTATAATAAATTAATTATGGAAACTTTTTTTCTGACACAAGCTAGAAAATAACCTTTTTATAAGATTAAAATGACAACTGTGAAAACTTACTGTATAAAATGTAATTAACGTTTCTATGAATGCGCGTATCTTTGCTCTAATAGCCTTTAGTAAGAACATTTTTATATTGTTTTCTTTTAATGGGGATAAAAAAAGTGTGTATTATTAATGTTAGCCTAAAAGTATTGTATAGCTTTGATTTCTTATCTAAGCTCAAAAGCTTTCAGAAATAACACTTCAAAGTATAAGGCAACTTGATATTACCCGTATACATTCGCCTAACAAAAATATTCCTACCGATCGAATGTTTTTTTGCATCAAAAAATAACAAGGGGTCATTATTCTACGGGGTCATTTTTCTACAATGCACACGGAGAAAAACGACCCCAAGGCCATAATTTCTACAGAAAAGGGGGTCGTTTTTCTACGTAGAATATTGACCAGGGGGTCAATTTTCTACGAAGAAAAATGACCCCCGGTCAATATTCTACGGGGGTTACTTTTCGTCGTTACACCGTCACAATTGAACATAATAACGTCACAATTAAAATGACGCCAAATTGCGCTAAATTGTTTCGCTGATCTTGCTTACCTGGTAGCTCTATAGAATATGCATTGAAAGCTGGCATTTCTATTTTTTTTTAATATTTAGATTAATTAACAACTTTGGGACCTAAATAATTTTGAGGGATCATTTTTTAGGTACAGATTTATTAATTTTATCCTTTTTATTTCAATTTGTGAGTTTAAAAAAAACAAACGCTGCAACTAAAAGTAAACGATGTTAGTTTTTCTCTTTGAACATGTTGAAGTGTTTATACACACTCTTTTTATTGCAGACTTAAATATGCATAGATTATCTTCAGTTGAACCCCCGAAATAAATTTTTCTATATAAAAATCTAGTAAAAATCATTTACCCCCCCCACCCCACACACACACAAATTTTGAACAACCGTGTTAAGAGAAAAATAAAAATAAAGCCGAGAAAATAATATTTAATTTTTTTCTATATATTACATAATATTAGTAAAAATCTAAATTTTGTGTTTTTACATGCCCCCTTTTCATTGCAATAAAGGCTACCATCAATTTTCTTTTCATGTTTTATAAGAAGAATGAAAATTGCATGATATATGTGAAAAACAAAGAATTTCATCATGTATTTTTTTTTTTAATTTGTAAATTTCCCCCCAGTGCCCCCATTTCACTACAATAAAGGCAAGGTAACAAAATTTCATCCACACACACACACCCTTCGTAATTTTTAACCCCGTTAAATTTTCCTTGTGTTTGTAATGCCATGAATTTGCAACGAAAATTTTCAGAGTAAATTTGGATCTTGTTTTTCGGTGCGTCGATTTACCCAAAAGGACCCAAAAGAACCCAAAAGGAACCAAAAGAACCTGAAAGGACCCAAAAGGAATCCAAAAGGAAATTAAGAACGACCCAAAAGGACTGGAAATAAAGAGAATAATGGATATATAATAAAAATTTCCTAATGTAAGAATTATTTATTTTTTAGAAATACAGTATTGCAATCATTTGTTACATAACCCATTTTTTGCTTGATTGTGAATAAAGTGATCTTTCTATGAAAAAAAAATATCGAATAAAGTTTGCTGCACTGAATTTTGAATTTCTTCTCGGTGATTGACAAATCGGAGATAAATTTTGTGTTTTTACATGCCCCCTATAAATAGTTTTCTAGTGATTTTTATAATTTATAGAGAAAAAATGCTGAAAAACATTTTAAAGGCAGGTTTTGAAAAATAAACACACATGTACAGTTCAATTTTCTTTTCATGTTAATATATAAGTATATTCCAGTCACTTAATTATATGAAAATAAAAATTGAAATATTTTAACACAGGTTTGATATATGATCATTGAAAAACAAAGTCACAACACAATTTCATCATGTATTTTTTTTTTATATTTGTAAATTTCTTTGTTTTTTGAAGAGTTTTAACCACCACATTTGTCGGTTGGTATGTATGCATTGTGACAGTCTGATTTATAACAAAATCAGCAACATCAATCCTGGACCTGGTTTACATTGTCCAATTGGAACCCATTTCACTACAATAAAGGCAAGGTTACTTCAAACAAAATCTTCTGTTTCCTAATTTGTACACATTTACACATCATAAAACATTTCAAAAAAAGTATATTCCAAGAAACAAACCACATATGTGTGCTAAAAATTTTTATCATTCCATTATTTTTTAATTAAAATGTTTTAAGATAATTTTTAACTAGGAAACCCTAATGTGCCTCTGCATCTCTGCAGTGAAATCAGATTTTGCCATATCTTGTGTTTGTAATGCCATGAATTTGCAACAGCAAGATCCTCTAACATAATTTGTCGGTTGGTTTCCATGTTAAAAAGGACGGTAAATCAAAACACTCTTCTTGTGTTCTGTGAGGAGACTGGTGGAAAACAAAATGGTCATTTGTTGAGTAAAGAAAAAAATTAGCATGTTTGTAAACCAACGCCCCTTTATAAAGAATAATAGTATATTCCAAGAATTAGTATCTTGTACATTTATTTGTAAAAACCAAAAACCTCAAAACAAAGATAGCGAATGAAAGTGAATATGTCTAGTCCACCGAAAAAACGAAAGAGAACACCAAGTTTCAGAATTGAATTATCGGGAGATGAAAGTAAGAAAACCAGTGTTTTGGAAAATTTGCAAAAAAAAGGAATTAGAGGGCAAACTGAACAAACATGTTGGAAATCTAAAAGAACTTACATAAAAGTTCAGAAAAAGGATGTAAATCAAAAAGAAGAATCTTTGAGGAGACTGGTGGAAATTGCAGAAAAGGAATTGTTCAAGGAATTTAAAAAGGAAATGCTACAAAGAGGACAGTAATGTCAACCAAATTTCAATGCGAGGAAGAGGGGTGTAAGCATACGTTTCTGTGGTCATCATCTCCTTATTTGCCCAATAATGAATATTTGGTAAATAACCGTGTCAACCATTCTTTATTATGCAGCGGGATGCTTCCATCACACTACACTAGATTTGCCGAGGAGCAGGTATTGGAAAAATATCAAAACAGGATAGGCAAAAGTTTTTTAATCAATCTAAAAAACACAATGAAGACTCCATCTACACAGCAACTCTGGAGGAAGTGGCATCATATGAAGATCTCGAAAGTATAAATATAATGACTGATGCACGACATGGCTGGCGCAAAAATGCCAAAGATTCCAGTGTAGTGGCTATTGGGGACAATACGCACAAAGTTTTATCATGTCAACACATAACAAAATCTGATGATATATACATTTGAAAGATCAAAATGTAGCTGTAGGAATTCATACTCATGACAGGAATCTGTCGATTAATAAATATATCCGTGAGGAATGTGAGTCTACAAATCAAAATGACACCTGGCATGCAGTCAAATCAGTTAAGTCCTCTTTGAAAAAAGTATCTTCTGGGCCAGCATATCTTGAGGGAAAAACCTGGTCATCTCAACTTGATGTGTGTTCACTGGGCCATTAGAAACTGTGATGAAGATACCGCAAAACTTCAAGCACATCTATTGAACATAGTAGAACATTACAAGAACAATCACTCAAATTGTCATTCGTCCTCCAGGTGCAAAATGGATCCTAACTATGAAATATCTCGGAAAGTTATTTCTAACCCGTGTGCCGAGAAGTTGTTGCTAGGAGTCGTAAAAAATTCTATTGTTTATAAGCATCCACAGGATTACATTTTATGTCATGATACATTTTATGTTGAAAGCTTCAACAATGTCATGAATGTTTACCAGGACAAAAGAATATCATTTTCTGACGACATGTACAGAGCAAGATCCAATTTGGCCGTATGTCATTGGAATGAAAACGTGGACAGAGATTATACATCTGTTTGGAGACCAAACCACCGAATGCCAAGAAGTGCTAAGGGTAAAAAGAACTACAAAAAATTAACTTTCTCATTTAGGAAAAATATTTGGACACGATATGTGAAGAGTGTCTTCAAAGCTAAAAGAAGAAACTGATGTTATTGATTTTATTTGAAGGAGACATGTGTAAATATCCCAAATTGTAAGAACTTTAAATCAAACTCCATTATTTACATGTAATTAGTTTGAAACTTTTGTCCTGATTATCTGCAAAATCTTAACTGTTTATACACTGCATTTATGTGTTAATAAGTAAATGTTGTATACTTAATTAAACTTGAATAATTAGAGATTTGCAGTACACGCAGATTTTACTTCTTTATTTATATTTACACACAAAATGAAATGGAATTCCCACTGTTGGTTATTTGTAAACAAAGCTGACTCAGCTCAGTGCAGTTCTTATCAGCAGCACTGACAGTGATGGAGATAAGCACCGCCTATTTTACCAGGTGGCAAAAAATCTAGGTCGCCCCCGGCCTTTAAATAAAACTTATTTCTTCATTTATCAAATATCATATAGTAAGATATGGTAAAATAGAAGAAGAAATAGGATAGTGTACTTTGTTAATTTCAGCTAAAAGAAATCAAAGCATATCTGATCCAGGGATAGGGTCGATTACTTTCAGAAGTAATCGATTAAATTACAATTACTTTGGATTTCAAAAGTAATCGATTACAAGCTGATTACAGACGTTTTTTAAAGTAATCGATTACATCTGATTACTTTTCCTTCATGTAATCATGATTACTTATGATTACTTAGATTACACTAAGGTTTTTTTGTTTAATGTTCAAGGACAACAGCTTTTCCCCTTCTTTTTTAAATATCATTTATATTTTTAAGTTAGAATCAAGACAAAGTTTGGTGGTACATGTTTTTTTTTTTTTTTTTTTTTTTTTGATTTCTATCTTTTAATACAAGTTATATCTGTGTTATTGTTGAGAGACAGAAAGAAAAAAAATATAAATCAAAATGGACATAATTATAGTTAGGGATAAAGGGATTCGATAGAGAACTTTTACACAAGTAAATGACCCTCTCAATTAGTGATGAACTTTTCAATTAAGCTGCCAATTATTAGATGTTTTTACTACAATTAACAGATTGACTGGACAAGCATGGATAGTTCAATAATTGTTATCACCCAGGCTGACCTAACTTTAGTATACCTGATAATTAATTACATATCTGTTTATGTGCACTGTAAATCAAACAAAGTGGATTTAGAGTACCATCTCAATAAAGGAAATTTGATATTTAAAAAAAAAATACAACTTCATTAAAAGATTTATAGGGAAAACAAAATGTTGTATTACACACATTTTAATTAATTGAAACAAAAAAAAATCAAACTTTAAAATGATCCTGTTGTAATTTTCTTTCAGTATGAACATATATCTAGTCAAACATGATGAACTGCTAAGCTGCAAAAGTATTTTGAAATGACTACTGAATATAGCTAGGAAGTAAAAGAATTTACTCATTGTCTGAACAATGGACCTGATTATAAGCATTCTTGGAAGCATTAAAAGAAGATACCTAGTTATAAATAGCTTATAATTTTATAATAACTTTTGCTTCTTAACAAATTTGTGCACTGAAAATTATTCACTGAATATCATCTAAATCATGATTTAATGAACTTCATTTTAATATTGTTATCATAAAGTAATCAAAAAGTAATCATGATTACAGGACTTTTTTCAGAGTAATCGATTAAATTACGATTACTTGTAATCAGAAAAATGGATGATTACTGATTACTTATGATTACTTACCCCATCCCTGATCTGATCAGATTTAGTGTTTGATGTGTTATAAAAGTCGTATGTTATTTCTTTAAGAAAAGTTGCAACAATTTACCAACTTTTAGGTAAATTTATAAAATAATATTCATATTTTAATTCAAATTATTTATTTTCAATGTATCATAATATATTAATTTGAGTCCTTTTAATTTCCTTTTGGGTCCTTTTGGGTTCCTTTTTGGTCCTTTTGGGTAAATTGACGCACCCCTTGTTTGTAATTCAGGTTCTACACAAGGTGAATTAAGCAGTTGAGCGACACCTATTTGAAGGCTTAACAAATTCTTGTGTAAGTAATTCAAATAGTTATTGTGTAAGCCTTTCTAGCTCTTTCTGATTGTTGTTCTGCTGAAAATTTCATTTTTTTTCATCAGATGTAAACATTTTTTAAAAAGTGATTTTTATTGTCCCCCGCTTGAAAAGTGGGGGATATTAATTTGGGGTTGTCCGTCTGTCCGTCCGTCCGTACGTCCGTCTTTCTGTCTGTCTGTAACGCTTTATTTTCCACACGATTGTAGCATAGCAGAATTTTGTATATATAACTTTAAATTGTGTTTTTATTTTTATGCACTTATAATTATAAAAAATATAGGTAGATAAATAAAAGTTTTACAAATATAAAAAATTACAAAGTTATTAAAAGTGTTTGTGTTGATTTATTTTACAATTTTGTTAAATTAATTATTTTCCCGCCAAAACTCTTTTGAGCGATTGGTTTAGTAATATCACATGACTAGTGACCATAGATAGGTTTTTGAATCTATTGGGGTGTTGGTCACATTTGTCCAGTGCTGTGGTACCAGCAGGTTGCGTTGCTATTTTCGGTTTACATTAGTTAGTGGTCTTAGGATTTTCAGTCATGGTATGTTTGACTTTTTGTTTGGTTTTTATCTTTGAAGTTTGAGAATTGTTTCAGGATCAGATTTCTGTATTTTCAAGGGGTTTAATTTGCATGTTTAATTCTTTTAGCTTAGCACAGCACTTAGTAAATTTACCAGATAATTTAGAGAGCCTAAATTCCATAATTTTGGTAAGTCGTTTGTTAACTATTATTTGTAAATGTAAGTGTAAATAATTGTTTTATTTTATTACTAAACTTTCATATTTAAAAAGGTTCAATGGAGATCACTTTATAAATTAAATTTATAAGTGTTTAAACTATAACTATAGTGAGTAAATGCGTTCAGATACGTATTTTCAGTGAGAGACTATTTTATGATTAGTGTTTTGTATTATACTATGAACACCTGATTATTATATACATTACTGAGGTTTTGTACATTATTTTACAGGGCCAATTATCTTTATTATCGGGAATATCCTATGTCCTATGTGTGAGATGAGTTGGAAATATTATAATATATAACCTGCTGAATTTTGAAACCTGTGTTGTCTTCTTTTAATATACAATCAAGGTTTACATTTGGAGCCCCCTAGTTTCAAGTTTGTGATCGAATTTGTGCAGAACCAGTTTGTGTTCTTTTTTCCATTAGAACATAACCTACTTATTCAGCCAATCAAATGCTTCCATTTCTCGCTAAGAATTGATTCTTCTTGGTGAAGAATTCTTCTATTTCTGAAAAATTCAACGGTGTTTGATTGGTTCACTTGACAGTTATATGGGTGTGTCTTTATTGGTCTTTGTTCAGCACACAAAAAGAAACCATTCAAAAGCCACGTGCTGTTTACAATGATATTTAAGCGTTCTAGGCCTTGCTACACCTTTTTCTCACTGTAATGTTTTGTCGCCTTTTTGAATATTATTTTTTCACATTTCGGCATTTTCAGAAAAAACAACCATCGTCATGTATATCAGAGACGAACCTTGTCTTTGAAGAAAGATTTAATCAAAATTTTCATCAAATTTTTGTTTGATATTGTAGACAGCGATACCCACTCCTGCTAAATAGGGCCGTGTCATCTTAACACAACCATTTTTCAAAAATATATATATTATAATTCTTGTTACATGAGTATTCATTAGTAAAGTAACCTTAATATCTTCACCATACCACTTTCCCCGGTGAATCAAGCTATTTCATGTAATCCCGTGCTAACCTGAATGGGTTAATTGGGAGTCCATTATGAAACCGTGTGTGTTCGATATTGATTGCGTGCTCGAAATGTACAACGAGCGGTCAAGTTGAGCCTTATATATGACACATACAGCCGTGGGAGGAGTTTATTTTTAATCCATTCATTTGATTGGCTGAGGTTCTGTTCTAAGTCAATAAGATCATATGAAGAGAAATCTTCGTCACGAAGAATGGGCTCCGCTTCGCTCCGGAAGCGGGCAAGTCACTTGTTTCAAATATTTATAAGCCGCCGGGCGGTCAGAAAGTAGCCCGGATCGCCCGAAAAATTTCGAGCGGCCAAATGAAAAGCAATATGGCGGAAAACGGAGGTAGAAATGTTTTTGATGGTGAAACATTCGTTTTTTATCATTTGCCGTAGTCTCAATGTCAATAAACATACACTACTGAGATAATAAGAGACTTTTACAACATATTTTTTTATATTTGCACGACCAACATATATTTTTTTTTTATTTTAAAGCTGCTTTTCAGTTCTGTGGGTAACGAGGCCCTATATGCTCCAAATTCACAAATTGTATATTGAATGGATCTAGTAAATATTAAAACGAAATATATCCACTAAATCGTTGTTCACGTGCTTTCAGAGAAATTTTTTACAGTAACAGCACCAATACCAGCCATATACGGCTTATTTTTCACTTGTTTCAGAGACACGAACCGGGTCAATATGTCATGTGATAAAAGTGAACCGGGTCATCGCCCGGCTGTTTGAAACAAGTACGCCCAGTGTGTTATCAACTGTGATTACCGAGTGTGTTTTCATTTTGTGATTTTAATTCATTTCAGTTTGGATTTATTGGATTTATTTATTTTCATTTCTATTTTTTTCTTTTCATTTTGGATTTATATTTCTTTTCTGTGTGTTTTTTTTTTTTGTGAGTCTAAATTGTGTTGTGTCTCCACTGAAGTTAAAGTGAAACCAAAGTTAACAGCATCAAGTAAAGAAGCGGTAAGCTAAACAAATTAAAACACTTAAGCATTTTGTAAAACATTCATAAATAATTTAAAGAAAGACAATCATTAGGTAATTGCATGGGACTACTAACAATGCATGGTATCACTAACCGGTAAGTATTTAAAGATCTACAGTCACAAAGCAAGGTTTTCATTGAGGTGTATAATCAGTTGTACAGTTCTTGTATAAGTCGTCCAGTAAGTGTATTGAAGAATTGTGGATATTTTGAGTTGACATTGTAGACAATGACCTAGATATTTATAAACGCATATTGATTGAGATTTGTCTGTTGTCTACAGGGTACTTGTTCAAAGGGTATTATCAGTAATACTATCCAATAGCTTGGGTACTGTGTATCTTTTTTGTATTTATATCTCTATGTACTACATGTATTTTAATTGCATGACATATAGTTATATTTAAGGAGAGGAACTCGTAAGTTGAAAGAACTTGTTTCCAATCCTTTTGTTTATACAATAGAATATGTTCAAAACAATACTGTGTTAGAAATTTTAGATTGATCAGATTGAGAGTGTATGACAAACTTGCATTTTCTGATCAAAGTGTTATGTTGATCATTTGATCTTTGTCGTCAATAGGTCACCCATTTTTTTAAGCTACAGTTTTATGTTATTGTACTGATCATTGATTCATAGTGTGAGAGTGTGTGTAGAAACCGCTCAGTTGTTGAACATAAGTGCATTTTTTCGCGTTCGGTTTTGTCGTGTTTTTCGTAAACATTGATCATGGCGTCCGAAGAAGAGAAAAAGTTTCTACAGGCTTTTAAAGATCTTGGCTTGAATCCAAAGTGTGAAACATCAGCTGATCTTCAAAAATGGCTAGAGGATTTTTCATCAATAGCCAAGCCAGATACAAAACCTGATATTTCAACAACTATAGTGCAGTCAAGCCACTCAAGCATGCCAAGATTGTCAATTTTTTATGGAGAAAGTGCGACCAAAGGAGAGGCAGATTATGAACAATGGCGTTATGAGGTGAAGAGTTTACTGTTTGAGAAAACATACAAAGAGGACACTATTATGCAAGCCATTAGGAGATCTGTCAGAGGTGAGGCTAGCAGAATACTGATGCGATTGGGTCCAGGTATAAGTATTGGTGCTGTACTAGAACAATTTGAAAGTGTGTATGGGACAGTAGACACCAAAGAAGAATTATTAGACATTTCCAGATTTCGCGATCTCGAGACCGTACTCGCACACTGACTCTGACAGTTGTTTAAAAAATTTTAGGGGGCGTGTCAAAATATGATTTACTTACAAACAACAAAAACACGGTTTCCTAGATAAAGCAATGCATAATGTAGAATTTTAAATCATATATGGCGTATGTTTCATAAGTTCAGACTAACTAAAACTAAAATGACCTTTCTCTTTATTTTGTTTTATAAAAGATAGGACTATTCTGTAAATAATACAATTTAAATCAATCGCGTTACTTAAAAATCCGATATTTAAAACAATATCCGATTTATTTCCGACTCGGCTAAAAATACCATTTCAAAAACAGTTTAAAGTCAATTTAACTTACATACTGTATAGCAGGTTAAAATCGCGGTCGGAAAAGATCGCGGATTCTTCAATTTTTAGCAAATCGCGGTCGTTTGAATTCGCGGGAAGGAAAAATCATACATTTCTTAAACAGTACTTGCAAGCATTTTCCTTTAGGTATATATGTGTGAACTGATATTTCCCGTCTTTATCTTACTTAAGTCTGTACATCGTTGTCGCGCATATCAGACAGGAAAGTCAAGTCTACAATGTATATATCGTGTCGATTTTGATCCCGATGGAATAATATCTAAACGGAACACGTACCGGCCTGCTCCCGATTTGAAGTCAGAATAATGTTACGCATTCAGATTTTTTTTATTTCCTGGTCCAAAGCAGAAAAAAATTATACCATAGTCAAAATGTTGAACTTTTAATTATATAATTGAAATTAACTAATTGTCGTTTCCCTATTTACTACGTAAGTGTCTTGATTAAAGGTAATGACTGAGTTAAACCCATGGGTGAAATCAAACAAACATGTTTTATTAAATAATTACATCGCACGTATAACAGATGGCAAAATTAATCGTTAGCTTTAGAAATAAATTTAACGATTAATAAGCTTTAAAAACATCAACAACATACATTGCATACATGTACGTGTTTGTAATAGATCCATACACTTGCATAATTATAAAGACAGTCTACATCTAATCACAAAAAATAATAAAATTTCAAACTATCCTCATAATTCTTTTAAAGAATTATTCACTGTATGTTGAATTCGCGAATATAGCGAAAATTAACTCCGCGAATTAATTTCCTGCTGTACAGTTTTAGAAGTATGGGGATGTTATTTGAGTTCAAAATCGGTGTTTTTATTTTCAATTTAGATAGCAAATATAATCTTAATCTTTGTTTAATCCTGAGTTTTATTTTTTTGTAGTTCCGGTACGCCATACTTAGTATGTAGCTTTATAACCCTTTAAAAAAAAACTTTTTATACGGGCCCTTATGTATCGAAAGTACAGAGTACGAGTCCGAGCTCGTGACGCTCTTAGCTTGAAATGTCTATAAGCCAAACTCTACAGTGCTAAACAAGGCGAAAAGGAGGATATCACATCTTGGTCATGTAGGCTTGAAAATATATTAAACAGAATCATAGAACAGGACCTAATCACAATCTGACTCAAAGGAGATGTTAAGATCTAAATTTTGGGCAGGCCTCAGACAGGATTTAAAAGATATCTCTGGATTTAAGTTAGAAACGATCAATGACTTCGACAAATTAAGAGTGGAATTAAGAAAAATAGAAAAAGAACATATAGTAACAGAAAAGGATACAAAGGAAACAAAGAAAACAACAAGTTTGACACAACAAGTTTCTGAAAAAGGTCAACAGGAATCAGGCATCACAGATTTAAAAACCTTGATTCAGGATATGTTAGTAAAAATCAATAACATGGGAAAGAAGATTACAAGTTTAAAAGAACAACAGATAACAACAAATATGAGGACCAATCCCATCGTTCAATCAGGAAGAGGTCGTTCAAGGTTTAGACAAAATTATAACCCTTCACCAAGATTTCCTTACAGCTCGATTTGTGGTAGGGGAAGAGGATTCCAGTCAGGAGTTAACAACGGACCTCAATGTTTCAGATGCAAACAGTATGGACATTATCAATGGCAGTGCAATGTAAAGTTAGATCATATGAATTCGAAACATTTAAACGAGAGACCACCTTTTACCAGGGGCGGGTACTAGGTGATAAGAGGACACGCCAACGAGCAGAGATAGTAGGAAGCAGCAATGAGGCAGAAGTGAAAGTAAATAGGATTCAAGCTAAGGCTTAAGTAGATACTGGCAGTGGTGTTAGTACCATTAGCAAAACATTCTATAGAGAGAATCTAAGCCATAGAATTCTACAGTCATTTGAGGAACTGCAAATAGAATGTGCCAATGGAGAGAATTTACCATACTTAGGTTTTATTGAAGTGGATTTTGAATCAGATGGTATTCCAATTAGAAGTTCCCAGACCAGTTTTTTTCTAATAGTACCAACAACTGCCTATAGCCAGATAAATCCATTCTTATAGGAACGAACATTTTGAGGCATCTGATGGACAAATGCAAAATGGACTATGGGGAGAGATTCTTACAAAATGCAGCATTGTTCACTCCGTGGTACTTGGCGTTCAGATCGATGACCATTCAGGAGAAAATTCTGAGGAAAACAAACAACAGATTAGGATTAGTAAGATCGGCAGAGAAGAATAAGATCATCATAAAGCCCAATAGTAACATCTGTATAAAGGGATATATTGATAGTAGGGGTACGGTACAACATCCCATAACATCGGCAATTTTTGAACACACGGACAAATTATGTTTACCAAAGGATTTTGATATAACCCCAACTTGTTTCAATTATTCCATGAACATCAAGGAAGTGGACATCTATTTCTCTAATGTGACAACTAGAATGGTTTCAGTCCAGCCTAGATCAGTATTGTGTGAGATTCAACCCGTAAAGATTAGCAACAGTTACCGTTTGCCAGATGAAGAACATCACCGAAATATAGATCTAGAGCATTTGAAAAGTGTGTCATTAGAAACATCTTTATTATCAAAGAAACAGACTGATCAACTATGGAGATTATTTAGAGAATATAATGACATATTTTCCAAAGGAGGTACAGATATTGGGTATTTTACAGATGTTAAACACCAGATCAATTTATCAGATGAGAGCCCATTCAAGCAAAGATATAGAAGGATCCCCCCGTCTATGATTGATGAAGTAAGAACACATATAGAGCAGAAACTATCAGCAGGTATCATTAGAAAATCCAAGTCACCCTTTGCATCTAATGTGGTACTGGTGAGGAAAAAAGATGGCAGCATTAGAATGTGCGTGGACTACAGGATGCTGAACAAGAGAACCATCAAGGACTCCTACGCATTACCGAGGACTGAGGACATTTTAGACATACTTTCCGGATCAAAATACTTTACTGTTTTGGATATGAAATCGGGATATCACCAAATTGAAATTGAGGAATCACACAAACATAGAACAGCTTTTACAGTAGGACCCATTGGATTTTATGAATTTAACCGTTTACCTTTTGGCCTTTCAAACAGTCCCGCGACTTATCAACGTCTCATGGAGGATTGTCATGGAGATTTGAATATGAAGATTTGCGTTATTTATTTGGACGATTTAATCATTTTTTCAAATTCTTACGAGGAACATCTAGAACGTCTCCAGATTATTTTCAACAGACTTAGGGAATGCAAAGTGAAACTCAATCCAAAGAAATGCAAATTCTTCCAAGAACAAGTGAAATATGTAGGATTCATAGTATCAGCTAGTGGAATTTCAACAGATCCTGAAAAAGTCAAGAAGGTTTTAGAGTAGCCAGTGCCTACACATCCAGATGAAGTGCGCCAATTTGTAGGATTTGCAGGATTTTATAGACGTTTCATCAAAGACTTCAGTAAAATCGTCAAGCCGCTACAAGAAGTAATGCCACCACAGAACCAAAGGAAAAAGAGGACTAAAACAGAAGTAAAGGGTTGGAGATGGAAGCCAGAACATGACATAGCATTAATTAAGCTGAAATATCATATGATTCATGCCCCAATACTAGCATATGCAGATTACAACAAAGAATTCGAACTACCGGTACATATAGATGCCAGCACATAAGGTTTAGGAGCAGTTTTATGTCAAGAACAAAGAGGAAAGTTACGAGTTATAAGTTATGCCAGCAGAACGTTAGGAAAATCAGAAGAAAATTACCCGGCAATGAAGTTAGAATTCTTATGTCTGAAATGCGCTGTCACCGAGAAATTCTATGATTATTTATATGGACACAAATTTGTGGTAAAAACTGACAACAACCCCTTAACTTACATATTGACAACAGCTAGATGCGACAGGACAAAGATGGGTTTCAGCTTTATCGGCATTCGATTTCGATATAACATACAAGCCAGGTAAGATCAACACCGATACAGATGCATTGTCCAGGTACCCACTGGCCAATAGGAACATAACGTCAGAAGCGGTACAGGCAGTATGCAGGAAAACTCAGGTAAGTACACATATTGTCAACATGGCAGAATCGGTGGAACCATTGGACATCATAGAAATAACAGACTTTCCAGGACAACCGTTAGCTCAAATGGAAATTAGAGAACTTAGGAAATTACAACATGACGATACTTTGATAAGATTTTGGATAGAAGCAGTGAGAAGCAAATGTTTACCACCTAGACATGCCATACCCAGAACAAAAGACCACAGTGCAATGATGAAAAATTTTGACAACTTTAGACTAATCAGAGGGGTACTATACAGGACTGTAAAGCTTCAAGAAAACAACGTAAACCAACTAGTACTGCCTAGACAACTTATTCAATCAGCACTTATAGGACTTCACAACAACATGGGTCATCCCGCAAAAGATAGTACAACAACACTATTGAGAGACAGATTTTAAAAAATGTGGGTAAGGAGGAAGTCAACATGTTAGAAAGCTCCGTTGGTCAGCATAACATCATCTTATCCATCAGAATTAGTACGATTTTATTACAGATTTGAAGAACAAAATGGAGAAGACATAGTGAGGAATGTAGCAGAAAAGTCAAGAATAAAGCAGAAAAGTCATTTTGACAAGAAAGCAAAGGCAAAGAAGCTAAGTATTGGAGATCAAGTTTTATTACGGATTTTAGCTTATGAAGGAAAGCAGAAGGAAAGCAGATAAGTTTGAGAAGAAAATTTATTTTGTAAAATACAACCTAACCCGGATATTCCAGTTTTTCTAATTTCAGATGAAGATGGTGTAGAGAAGACAGTCCACAGGAATTTGATAATTCCTACAGGAACAAGAAGAGAACTTACAGATGTCAGGCCTGACACAAGTGAAAGAAGGAAAACAGAGAAGAAGAGTTCACAGATTAAGAAGGTGGACAATTCAAAGAGAGAGGAATGAAGATACCGAAGTAGTGACGGTGAGACTGAAGATGAAGTTTATATGGTTGAAGTCAGACGTGTTGTGGCACCACAGCCAGATTAAGTGCAGACTCAGCAACCAGTGGAAACTCAAGAAGAGGAACCAGTGGAAGCTCACGAAGAAGGAGAGCTAGAGGAAACTCCACATGAGCAACAGGAAGAACCAAATCTACAACCTGAGGTTGTGACTCAGGGAGGTAATGAGGAAACTGGTTTACGTAGGTCAGCTAAGGTTAGGAAGAAACCAAAATGGCGAGAGTCATATGTCATGAGTCAGAGAGAAGTTAATGATGCAGGTAAGGAAAAATCACAATTAATCACAAACTAAATCTGCTCGGATGTTTTGAAAGCAACTTCTCCGGCGTTGATACAGAAAGTGGTTGATTCCATTGTAAAATGATGGGACATCATTTCATAGCCAGGGGGAGGATGTAGCATAGCAGAATTTTGTATATATAACTTTAAGTTGTGTTTTTATTTTTATGCACTTATAATTATGAAATATAGGTAGATAAATAAAAGTTTTACAAATATATAAAATTACAAAGTTATTAAAAGTGTTTGTGTTGATTTATTTTACAATTTTGTTAAATTAATTATTTTCCCGCCAAAACTCTATTGAGCGATTGGTTTAGTTATATCACATGAGTAGTGACCATAGACAGGTTTTTGAATCTATTGGGGTCACTTTTTCCAGTGCTGAAGTACCAGCAGGTTGTGTTGTTATATTCGGTTTACATTAGTTAGTGGACTTAGGATTTTCAGTCATGGTATGTTTGACTTTTTGTTTGGTTTTTATCTTTGAAAATTGAGAATTGTTTCAGGATGAGATTTCTGTTTTTTCCCGTAGTTAAAACTTGCATGTTTAATTATTTTAGCTTAGCACAGCACTTAGTAAATTTACCAGATAATTTGGAGAGCCTAAATTCCATAATTTTGTTAAGTCGTTTGTTAACTATTATTTGTAAATGTAAGTGTATTTGGTTAGAAATCGAAAACCGTACCTGCAAATACTATCTGTGCTGTATTTATCGACCTCCAAACGCTGATGCCATTTTCTGGACTAAACTTTCATGGAGTTTAGACAAAGTAGGAGAATCCTTGAGTAAAATCATAATTGTTGGTGATATAAATGTAGATTTGTTAAATACTCCTCAAACACACATAATACGTGAAATAGTTTCAAATTCCAATCTTGTCAATAACATCCACGTACCAACGAGAATTTCTAACAATACACGCACGCTTCTTGACCCAGTTTTCACTTCAGCTGATATTCAGGTACATGATTCGGGTGTCCTTGAAATTGACCCAGCTTCTAGTGATCACAAAGCAACTTATATTGCACTAGCCTCGAATATAAATTATAATCGTGCTTACGAAAGAAAAGTATGGGATTATAAGAATGGTGACTTTGACAAATTAAATTCCTTAATACAAAATTGCGACTGGGATAAATATATCAATAATGCCGACAATATAGACGCAGCTACCGTCAATTTTTCAAATAAATTTCTCTCTTGTGTTAGACAATCTTTCTGTGAAAAAACAATTACTATTCGTCCACGAGATAAACCTTGGATGGGCTCCATTCTGCGTAAAACTCTAAGACTTAGAAATAGATTACGAAATAAGGCATTAAGAACGAAGAAAGATTCGGATTGGGCTGAATTCAAAAAGGTTCGGAACACGTTCAATAACATGAAAAAATATGCTATATCTAATTACTATGACAATATAGAAATGCACCTAGTAGACGCAAACAAAAACAACAACAAATTATATTGGAAACTAATGAAGGACGCATTTAATGTTAAATCATCCAATGATATCCCTCCATTACAAATTACTACTGATAATGGGAAAAATAGCTTAGCCTTTTCTGATCAAGATAAAATTGAAGCACTCAACAGTTATTTTTCATCCATTTCATGTGTTGATGATAAAAACAATAGTCTACCACAAATCTACTCTTCATGTAGTGATAATCTTAGTAATATCATAATTGATGAACAAGAGGTAGTTGACATTATTTCAATAATTCCTGTTAATAAAGCCACAGGTCCCGACTGCATCAGTCACAAAATGCTTAAAAATACCGTTTATACTGTTTCAAAACCATTGACTATGTTATTTAATAAATCACTGTCAGAGAATGTATCCCGTCCATGTGGAAAGTAGCTCATGTATTACCTCTCTTTAAAAAGGATGATCCGTCTTTAGTGTCTAACTATAGGCCTTTGTCGTTGTTAAGCTGCGTTAGAAAAACCATGGAGAGAATTATTTTCAAACATGTGTATAATTATTTTCGTTATAACAATTTATTTTATCGATATCAAGCGGATTTTTTACCTGGTCACTCTACAACTTCTAGAAACTTATCACAGTATTGTGCAAAGTATAGACGAAGGCAAATCGTGTTGTATGGTTTTTTGCGATCTATCTAAAGCATTCGACAGAGTATGGCACAAGGGTCTTCTTTTCAAATTACAAACGTATGGAATATCTGGTAATCTTTTACTGTGGTTTACAAGTTACTTGAGAAATAGATCACAAAAAGTTATGTATAAAGATCTGCTATCATCCAACCTCAATATATATGCAGGTGTGCCTCAAGGCTCAGATCTAGGTCCTCTTTTATTTTTGATATATATTAATGATGTTGCTGAAAATATGCTAACAATGTGTAGATTATTTGCTGACGACAATTCACTGCAACATGCATCATATAATGTACTAGATATAGAATACAGGTCAAACCATGATCTTGATGTTTTAGATAAATGGTCGAGTAAATGGCTTTTAAGATTTGATCCAGCAAAAACAAAGGTTGTATTTTTTCCTTAAAACATAGACCTGTTTTACCTAGTAACTTGTATTTTCAAGGTAATGTACTGGAGTTTGTATCGGCGCATCGCCATTAAGGTATATTGTTGTCACAAAATCTCAGCTGGTCTGAATATATAGATGGTATTGTTAATAATGCTTATAAGAAATTGGGGTTATTGAAGAAGTTGAAATTTTCAATCGGTAGAAAAAATCTTTCTCTTTTGTATACAACATTTGTAAGACCTACACTTGAATATGCTTCAATTGTCTGGGATGGTTGCTCTTTATCTGACGTAGAAAAACTTGAAAAAGTACAATTAATGGCTGCTAGAATAGTTACTGGTCTTCCGATACTAGCTTCAAGAGAATCACTCTATTTTGAAACAGGATGGGTACCTTCGAAAAACCGTCGTTACCAATCTAAAATGATTACAATGTTCAAAATTAATAATTGCAATGTACCGGAATATATACAAGATATAGTCCCAAAGAAACGAGAACACACATCAAGATACAATACACGAAATAAGGATCAATTAACTATCCCAAGGGGAAGGTTAGAAATATTTAACAAATCGTTTGTACCTGATGCAGTCAAAAAATGGAATTTATTGAATACAGATACAAGGGAAGCCATCTCGGTCAATTCTTTTCGTAAGATTATAAGTGATAATAATCCTAAAGCACCATCATATGTTTTGTTTGGTAAACGTATTAACAACATTATTCATACTAAATTAAGGCAGAACTGTGTATTGAACCAAGACTTATTCAAACGTAATATTATTGATAATCCCTATTGCTCTTGTGGTAAACAGGAAGATGCATATCATTTTTTCTTTGTTTGTAAAAAATACTGTAATGCTCGAAGTAATCTTTTTGACTATCTTTTTAGACTTGATTTAAACATAATAGATGTACATCTACTGCTGTCGGGCAACGAAAGTCTCTCAATCAAAGTAAACATTGGCATTTTTGCCGCTGTTCATAAATTTATAAATGAATCCTGTAGATTTAGCTAGATATATTATTGAATCTTATATGTACAAGTTTTTGCTACTATTTTGCATGACAATTATTATGTGTTTTTTAAGGAGAAAAACTAGTAAGTTGTTGGAACTTGTTTCTTATCCTTTTGCTTGTCAATAAAATATGTTCAAAACAAAAAGTGTAAATAATTGTTTTATTTTATTACTAAACTTTCATATTTAAATAGGTTCAGTGGAGATCACTTTATAAATTAAATTTACAAGTGTTTAAAATATAACTATATTGAGTAAATGCGTTCAGATACGTATTTTCAGTGAGAGACTATTTTATGATTAGTGTTTTGTATTATACTATGAACACTTGATTATTATATTCATTACTGAGGTTTTGTAAATTATTTTACAGGGCCAATTATCTTTATTATCGGGGATATCCTATTTCCTATGTGTGAGATGAGTTGGAAATATTATAATATATAACCTGCTGAATTTTGAAACCTGTATTGTCTTCTTTTAATATACAACCAAGGTTTACACGATATCTCGAGAACCCTTTGAACTTCTGCAATGAAATTTTGCACAGCAACTCCCTATGGACTAAAGAAGACCCCTATTGATTTTGAGGTCAAAAAGTCAAAGGTCAAGCTAATAAATAAGCAAATTCTGCCTGTTATAACACTATCGTTTCCACACCATATTTCAAGAACCCTTTGAGCTTTTGCAATGATATCTTACATAACAACTCCCTGCGGTCTAAGGAAGACCCCTATTGATTTTGAGGTCAAAAGGTTAAAGTTCAAGGTCGTAAATTTATACATTCTGTTTGGATGAAACACTATCATTTTCGGGCGATATTTCAAGAAGATTTTGAGCTTTTGCTATGTAATTTTATACCAAAACTCTCTAGGACCTCTCTCACTCCTCACAAAGTGCCCCGCCCTGTTTGTTTCATTAGTATTTATTGTATTACATGTCGCTATTTTTAGCACAGGGACATGAGAATAATTATTACGTATAAAACAGGTTCTCGGTGGACTTTATCTTCTTATTACATCTATTAGAACTGTTTAATAAAGATTAAAGTAGACACCATGCATTGTGTAAAATTTTGACAATATCGAACGTGAATATATATATGTGTCATTTCATGTTTGTATACAATTGTCGCTATGTTACAGCGGTTCCGTGGTCTAGTGGTAATGTCTCTCGCTTCACATGTGAAAGGGCCCGGGATCGGATCTCGGACGTTCCATTTATTTTTTCGAAATACTTTTCTTTTTTCACTAAACGATAGTATTCAGCATGTGAAATGAAAAATGTATGAGGTCTGGCTTGTACAAACTCATAATATCATCATAACAGTGTGTAGTCCGAAAAACCTGACGTTTTTCTGGCTTTTTTACGATTTTGATATTTTACATGCCAGGAAAACGTCAGAACCGGCGCCATTACGAAAACTGGGAATTTCACCGTCTCCACCCGAAGTTGATTTTTTATACTTAGGAACCGAATTAGATGCCGAAATCACAATTTATCAATGGCACAATGCTCCTAGAACTCACCAATATCGATGAATAGAAATTACCACTCCACATTCCGATTCAGAACTTGCACGATTTTAAATTGCACGAAATGAAAACAAATCTCGACAGTCAGCATGGTCAGATAAAATGTGTTCATCGGATTATATTATTTCATAAACGAAACATAAAAACGATGTTGGTGAGTACTAAAGGTGTTGTACTATTGATAAAATGTGAATTCAGCATTTAATTCGGTTTACAAGTATCGAAAATCAACCTCTGAATGCCGCCTCCGGTTGGAGGCGGCGATTTCCCAGTTTCGTAATGGCGCCGGTTCTGACGTTTTCCTGGCATGTAAAATATCAAAATCGTAAAAAAGTCAGAAAAACGTCAGGTTTCTCGGACTATACAGTGTGATGAATAATCCATATAAAAAAGAATCTTCTACACACATAATAAAGAATAATCCATCAAACCTTTATATCCATATTGCCATATTTTATTTGCTTCAATACACATTTAATAATTCTACAAATTCAGTGAAGGGGATTCGAACCCCCGACCCCCCCCCCCCCGACCCCGAACTGCGCATGGTTTACTTTTCCCTAAGCGGGGGACACAAATTCTCTGAATTAGCTTGTTTTAACTCATACTGCGTGCATAGTTTTGACACATGTGTGGAGACTTGTAAACACAAAATATTTTTGGACATAGGTCCTACTAAAGATCCATCTTCTTGCGGATTGATTCGAGGGCTATGCCAATAAATAAATAATTGTTGCATTTGATGTTTTCACCATTCAGTAATTCTGATCATACTATGCAGATTTTTAAAAAAAAATCATCTTTTTTAGTATTAATCCCAGATGCAATGAACAGAAACAAAATTAACTTTAATCACATTTATTGTATAACAATGATTACATTTCGTGGCAAGTATTTGTCACAATCTATTTATACATAGATGTAAATACCCCGGCGGAATCCAGAGAATCACTACCTGCCAACCGGGATTACCTCCCTACTGACCTGGCGCGATAGCGCACCCACAGGTGACTGTGGTGGGAACAGACCTCTTGGAACCCACAAGAGTGAATGCCACATGGAATGAATGAATTCAAGTTCTGACCCAGGTCCTCACTCTATATCTCCCCTGGAATACAACAACAACATGGGGATAACACCCCCAGGGGTAGCTGGGTACCTTAGACCCCCAAAACCTGCCCTTGGTACCACAAGGATCAAGCCGGTCTCTCAGGTACCGCTGAGGTAACCCCCAAATCTTCCCCAGTACTGAGGATAGATTACCCAGAGTTTTGAGCCAGACATGGTAGAAATCATCATTCGTGGTAATCCCCGAAAGTAGTATAAGGCGCCTAGCCGGCCGGGTCAACTGAGTGCACTTTTGGGGCTGTGGGGGATAGCCGGGTCAACTGAGTGCAGCCCCTGGGGGGATAGCCGGGTCAAGGGAGTGCAGCCCCTGTGGGGGATAGGCGGGTCAAGGGAGTGCAGATTAGGGGGTCTGTGGGGGACAGCCGGGTCAACTGAGTGCAGCCCCTGGGGAGATAGCCGGGTCAAGGGAGTGCAGCCCCTGTGGGGGATAGGCGGGTCAAGGGAGTGCAGATTAGGGGGTCTGTGGGGATAGCCGGGTCAATTCAGTACATATAGCCCCTAAATATAGGGGTGTTTACACTGTGTTTACATTATACTATATACGCTGCTACTACGATTTTGGCAGCGATTCAAAAGAATGTCATTATGACGTCATGCTTTCATTCACAGTCTAGACGGTCTAGCCAGCCAGCCGGTTCAAACTGGATTTCCTCAAAACAATAACAAATAACACACAAGACAAAACAAAGAACAAGGCAATTTTATTCAAGTAAAATACAAAAAATGATTTTAATGTCCATTGTATCGACATAAGGCACAATTTCTGTAGCAGTTCACTGTGAACTTCTCTATACATTTCTCACAACAGGGATACTGACCACATTGTTTGCATTTCCATCTACCTTCTGTCTTTTCTTCCCAACAGGTGGGACATCTCTCGATCTCTCTGTTTCTGGTAAACTTAGCCCAAGGTGGTATCATATGGTCTACCCCATTTTTCCATAGGAAATATTTTACACACCAACTACACCCACATTCCTCTAAAGAAGGGGGATCTTCTATCAGCCAGTGAGGTATAGGTTCTCTACATTTACTACATCCCCAGTACCAATCAACAACTTCTTCCGCATCGTTGTAGCCGTCGTATTTTGCTATATCTTTCATCTCCTCATGACAGTGATGGCATATTTTCTTTTCTACCTCGAACCAATACATCATTCTCCACACAAAAGTCATGATTGGTAAATAATAAGCTCAGGGTACTCCCAGCTCTGGTTTATATACCTGCTGCGGGCCGTGTGCACCTTTTACCTGCTTTTTTATACCTGTTGCATCATCTGTAAGGGCCGTGTGCATCAATACGTTTTACCTACGTTTTTTTATGCTGACTACACAGGTAAATACTTGGCAGCGATTCAAGTTTGTTTAGGGCCGTGTGCAAAAAATATGCTTACCTATGCATTGTGACGTCATCCACTGTATAAATACGGCTTTTCTCCTCCTGACTCATCCCCAAG
>NW_026937134.1:0-67500 GCF_032062105.1 Saccostrea cuccullata
TGTGGTTATAAGGACTCATGGCCGGTGATATTGATTGAAGACACGGACCATGATACGCAGCATTGTTAAGGCTTGAATTAGGGGGCGGGGCCTAATTTATACGGGAAAAGTTTAATGTGACGTCACACAAAAATATGACTTTTATGTATTTCTCATAATACCTGAAAATGAAATTATTTGCAACTTTTAACTGTATTAGCATAATAAACAACAATAAAACCTATCAATGCTTTAAAAAAAGTTGCTAGGTAAATCCCGTGTAGCTGGTTTTAAACAAAGCACTGATTGCGATGAACTTGTATATATGACGTCATTTTGGTAAACATGACGTATTTCATGTACTGTGAGAGGCAGATTGAGGAATTTTTTAACAATAAAAAATGCGTTTTATAATAAAACGGAATATTATTTACAGGTTTTAAATAGTCGATTAATACCAATGTAGATCCTTTGTTTAGTGCGATTATTCATTAACTTTCAAGAGAATGTATTTTATTAATTATGTCGTGTTTTTATGTACAGGTTACGTATATTTTACATCGAGATGCACCATAAAATCGTACTTTCGCAAGGGCATACACTGCATAGATCTTAATCATTTTTTGAATATAGATAAAGGATATTATCCTCAACTGGAAAAATGCTGCTGCTTTCTTTAAATCGAAGGCGTGATTTCATAAGTACACAAAATATTTGGTAAAAGTCTAATTTTTTTTTGACATTGGCCTATTTACTTGAAAATTTAACTATTAAAACGCGAATTCTATTCAAAGCAGCAGCACTTTTCAGAAACTACAAAGTATGCAGAAACAATTAAAAGCTTGAATTTTTAATTTCAACTAGGGTATGCCCTTGCGATATGGAAATTTGTTAATGACCTACATTCAGTACACGTACTATGCATTCATCACTTGACTGTCCATCGATGGGACTAAACTTCATACAGTACAGAGTGGGTAATACTATGCTATTTCTATAGGTATTAACGTTCTGTGATAATAAAAAAGCTTAATTGAAATAAATTTAATTTAAAATGATACCCCCCTTTTTTTGCACCTACATTTTCCGTTGATTTTCAGTAGGCCTTAACAGTGCTGCGTAGAGACCTCGCAGTCTTGGTTGCCATCACTTTCTGTGTCTTCGTTCAATATCAATTGCCATGAGTCCTTATAACCACATATTGACCTACACCGAATATCCATAATTGTATAATAATTCATTTATTTACATACCATTATCCTGATTTTCAGTGAATTTGGAAGTTTCCACATCTGAGCCTGTACATTATATAAAAAAAAATGTATTTATACAAGATTTATTTTAATGACCGAAATTTATTTGATCTATTATGTTTTCAGACACGCACAGTCTGGCTGTTGGGATGGAACTTCATCATTTTGGGATGTGTTGAATTCCTCTTCCCCCTGGCAGTCTTCTCCGTCTGCTAAGAGAAAGTGATGTATATGTAAGATGCAAAGTGCATCAATATGAGGTTTGCTTGTAATGACTGAATATTGTAGAAGTACTTCATTTTTCTACTAGGTATTTATTTAGGCAGTCTCCAAATCACCACAGAAATTTGTCGAAGCATACTCAAAATATACTAGTAGTGAGAGTTCAAGAAATTGATATAATTCTCTACCCGCAGACTAAAGAGATTTCAGTCATTTCACACAATTACAGACCCTGAGACGTGCTACTACCCCAAAAAAGCGTGTGGGTTTCGTGCGCTTTCCGTTTCGTGCAAACCGTGTAGCGTTTCGTGTAAACCGTGCAGCGTTTCGTGCAAACCGTGTAGCGTTTCGTGTAAACCGTGCAGCGTTTCGTGTAAGCTCCAAAGCGTTTCGTGCAAACCGTGTAGCTAGCGTGCGAAAAGCGTGTGAGAAACGTGCGACTTTCGTGTAAGAACCGTGTGAGAAACGTGCGACTTTCGTGCAAGAATCGTGTAAGATTCATTCGGAAGTCATTTCATTTTAAATATGGCTATCGATGGGTCAGGATGTAAAATTCTATTAGTATTTTATAATTGAATTAGTTATGCTTGTGATATTATAGGAGTAAAAATAAAAAAAAATGGAACAACAAAATTAAATTAAACGGTAATGTATGATTTATATTTGTTTGATCTCAAAGAAAAGATATACCGGTAATAATCTTTTTCTTTTAAATTAAATCAAAAATATATCAGGACTCTGTTCTTGTCTTTACATTTGAAACGATGTGTCATTTGATATCTTTAAATACATAAAACTTGTTGCTCATTATTGTCAAAAATGGATTTTATAATTTTAATTCATGTGCACTGACGACCATATCTTTATAAACGAGGGGAGGGGGGGGGGTGTGTTAAATTAAATTACTAGACAGTTCAGTCTTTAATTTTTTGTTGTAGCTTTCAATCTAATGTTAGTTTAATTAAATGCTTTATTTTCTATTCTTGTTTAAATTCATTGTTAAATGTATGCACAGATACACCCCTTATAAATGTATTGGAATCTTCTTTCCGCCTTTCAACTGTGATCAAGGTCATTTACAACAGCGATTACGGGCGCCGGGGGCATTGCAAATGAAAACCTGTTTTGCTATATGTACACGTTGAGTTCACGGCTAAATGACACCTGGAAATTACGACTGGATTTTTTTTTTAAATAAAAGGGTTCTATAACTATTTGATGGGTACAACTTGTAAATCAGCGGATTTCATCTTTTATTTGCAAATCCGAATTTCTAGCCGTAAACAGTAAAACAAACAGAACTGATATGGTAGTCTTTATATGAATATCATGTAAGAAAAGTTCAGGAGTAAATCATGAATAAATGTGTATTATTTGTTTAATAAATCACGCACTTTTTATTTCATCTAAGATATTTCAGTTTTCCTGTAATACAGCTGAATGCCGATATAAAGATCGATCTATATTGTATGTACAATGTATGGTCAAATGCCGCGACTATTAAAAAATGTACACATACAAACATACTTTTAGTCTTGTTTTGAAATGAAGGATTTAACAGTATGATGGGTATACTGATGTAATTTGATAATCTTCATGTAAAAAGAGAAGAGAATAGAATAGATTAATAGATCACATTAACCCCCCCCCCCCTTTACGCCCTTTACCGGTTTCCCTCCTATTGATAATGCTTGCGTAAAAAAAATCTTTAAAAATGTTTCAGTAATCGTTAGTAGAGTATATAGGCATATTTAATTTATAATTTAAAATCAAAATAAAAAAATAATAATCCGCATACGTAAATCAAACACATGCAATATAATCAATATTATTAAAAATCAATGAGTTTATATTCCTGCGGTGAGAAATCGAATTAGTGTTCAATTTATTAAATCGATTTATCAAATTATATTCGTAAAAATATTACATTGAAATGAATGATTAATACCTGTTTATGAAAATTGTATTTTATTAATTTACGATATCGGCATTTCGTTTTTAAACAGTTGGATAAATAAATAAATAAATTCGAACTGACAATTATTTATCAATTAATTAAAACTGTCAGAGTATTGAATATTTCTATCGGTTTTTTATGATACAAGTGTACTAAATTGAATTTAAACAGCTGCTTAATGTGGTTTTTGAGCAATTTTCATTGAAGTAATGATTAAGAGGTTAAATGCTCGAGATATTCCGAGTAGAAAATCCAAACCGAGGCCAAAGCGTGCGAGAATCGTGTACAAAGCGTGTGAGAAACGTGTACAAAGCGTTTCGTGCAGCCTTTCGTGTAAACCGTGCAGCCTTTCGTGCAAAGCGTTTTGTGTAAACCCTGTAGCGTTTCGTGCAAACCGTGTAGCGTTTCGTGTACACCGTGCAGCGTTTCGTGCAAACCGTGTAGCGTTCGTGTACCGTTCGTGCAGCGAGCGTGTGGGGTAGTAGCACGTCTCAGGGTCTGTATGATCTTTTGAAAAAAAATACGTCTTCAGAATGTTTTTTTTAATTAAAACTATAAATTAATTTCTGTGTTATAAATTATGTTTGTGACCTCTTAATTTTTCAAACATAATGTTGATATAAGTAATGATACCTTTTAGTTTTGGACAAATATAAGCTATTCTTCCATCTTTGTAGGTTTTCAGCCTTTGGAGGGGAAGCTGCAGTTTTCCAGATGCATACTGCTCAATACATTCCTTCCACTTTTGCTGTGTCCAGAGTCTCTCCTGTTTTAATGACGAAGACCGAAAGTGATGAAGCTCAGGTCCCTCCTGTTTACTACTGTCATCGTCTGGACCATCATGGAAGTTCATGCCTGCTGCATCCAAAGATCACCAGATATCCTTTCCCGGAAGAAGAAAATCGGGAATTCTTTGTAATGACCTTGCACCAACAAAGGGAATTTTTTCAACAAAGTTGAAGGTAGTAAAGTGCGTTTTTGAGATGGGAGTAATTTGGCCTGTTTGCTGATTGCAGACTGTCGTTTCATAATTGTTTGTGTAGGATCAACGTGAGAGGTTTTGAATTGAATTCTCAGCATTGCATTATCTACAACAAATTTGGGTTGTCTGTTGGTTGTATTCTCAGAAATCCTTCGAAGAGTTCCAAAAGAACGTTCTTCCTGTTCTGGCACAATTGACTTCAGACAAAAGAGCCGAGCTGTTTCAGGGACATGTACTGTTATACTATGCAAATGATTTCCATAGAACTTTCTAGATGTCAGCTTTAGTGGATTCTCTATGACTGTTTTGCAGTGTACGCCAAATACCGGTAAAAAGCATTGGTTGTACAGACGAAGAAGTTGCTTTGGAGACCGCATGGCATAGTCTGAATAGCATATAGTGACAATATCCACAAGAGAGTTTACCAGATCTGGTATGTTTTGGTCAAGTTTTCCTTCTTCAAATTTCTGATCAGTAAATTTTGCCAGTTTTACAGCATAAAGTCGAGCATCTGACCCTTTTATCTGGATTTTATTTCCAATAGTAGTCTCACTGAAGGAGAGGAACTCCTGTTTGGTATTTTCGCCCACATGATGGGGAAGTTCTTCAATGAGATTTCGGATGACATTCGTGAGGTCATGCAAAGGCTCACACGAGAGTACTTCATATTTATCAATGTTCAAGTCGGCCATGGTTTTAACTGAATTAAGGCAACATCGTGTAGGTGGTCTTGCTACACCATGTAAGGTTTCGAAAAGTTTTTCTGAACTGTGCTCTTTCTTTCGTCATTTAACCATATTCCTCTGCTCTCCAATTCTGTAATAATTTCCTCTTTCTTAAGACCCTGAAATGGACTTACTACACCTGCTGTTAGTTTTTCCCAAGCTTCTCCAGCAACCACGTGTTTTCTTTCTTCAAGTGTAAACGGCTCGATGTTGTAGCATGTGATGAAACTACCAAACACTAGATATTTACATAATTACATGTTGAATTGGAAATATTAAGAACACTGATAAAGAAAGAAATCCGGACCGCTGTGAAATGCTTCCGGTCTATCGGGTATACTCGGGTGAAGTGCGATTTACATAATTGAACGAATTAATTATGCTAATTAATTACAATAATCAGTAAATCGTACATTGTTTCATTATCTCACAACGGCGTAACTTTACTTAATAAAGAATAATCAAAGAAAAAAAAATATAGCAGGGATATTTAAACATATGAATTATGATCCATTATAAATTTTGAAATATTTAAGGATTTATTACCGGGAAAAAAATTAACAAAAGCGTAAACAATAAATAGTTTTGTGATAATTGAACGAATTAATTATGCTAATCAATTACGATAATCAGTGAATCGCACAGTGTTTCATTCTCTCAAAATGGCATAACTTTACTTAATAAAGAATAATCAAAGAAAAATAATATAGCAGGGATATTTAAACATATGAATTATGATCCATTATAAATTTAAGGATTTATTACCGGGAAAAAAAAAATTTTATCAAAAGCTTAAACAATAGATATTTTAGTGGGTTGTCCGAGAGTTTGTGACGCAAATTAACAGTAGAGTTAACACTAAATTGAGAGAATAATCTTGTATGGTATCATCAGGAATTAGGTCTAGTTTACGTTCATTCTGGTGAAGTCATTTAGTTTGTTAATGCCATTAGGGCGGAATTACTTCAATCTGTGCATCCAGAACTTCTCTTTGCTTTTTCTCTGAGCATCTGTCCATCCTGGGTTATGGTCAATCACCACTACTGTCATGTCCTCCCATTTGTGACCCTCAAGGTTGAAATGTTCCCCAACGGGTTCATTGAGTTTTTTGGTCCTAATGGTCGAGCGGTGGTTATTAACTCTCCTGCGGAGATCTCCTGTTTCACCAATATACTGTTTGGAGCAAACTTTGCAACTGATGAGATAAATCCAGTTGTCAGTCTGACAGGACAAATTCCCTAGTATTTTGTAGCTGCGGCCTGTAACAGGGCTGCTAAATCTGTCTGTGTCAGTGCTGTGCTTACAAAGAAGACATCTTCTGTCAGAGCAAGTTTTAAAGCCCCCGTTAGGTAATGGGTTGTCCAGTCTATTTCTTACTACCATGTCCTTTAGGTTTCTTGGGCGTCTGTATGCAGCCAGTGGGGGTTCCTTAAAGACCTCTGCCATTCGTTTGTTTGAATGGAGAATTGGAAGGTTCTTTTGAAGGATACCGCTAAGGTTCTTAAGGACGGGATGGTATGTGGTTACCAGAGGGACCCTGCCGCTATTGTCTTTCTCCTTGTAGCGTAATAGGTTTTGCCTGTCATGTCCCGCCATCTCATCAATAGCTGTTTGTACGGAGCGGGCATTGTAGCCTCTTTTGCATAAGTGGGACTTAAGAAGACCACTTTGCTCCTGATATAAGGCAGGGGAGGAACAGATGCGTCGAATTCTGGTGGCTAGACCCTTAGGCACTCCCTTAAAAGTGTGTGGGGGATGACAACTAGTGGGCATAAGATATAGGTGGGAGTCTGTGGGTTTGGTGTGGAGACTGAATTCGATTTCACCGTCAATCAGGGTAGATGTAGTATCTAGGAATACGTTTTTCGAATTAGATACGTCTACTGTAAATTTGATTGACTGATGAAAGGTGTTGGCAAACGTAATGAATGCCTCGAGGCTCTCGCGACATTCCACCCACTTCATCTCTATATCGTCAATGAAACGCAACCAGCTATGGGGCCTAAATGGTGCTTGAAGTAACAAGTTGCGTTCCAGTCTGCCCATGAAGACATTGGCATAAGACGGTGCCATTTTCGTACCCATAGCAGTGCCATTAACTTGCAGGTAATGTTCTCCATTAAACATGAAGTTGTTGAACTTGAGAACATGTTCAAGGAGCTTAGTAAGGGACTCGGTAGAAGGAACTAGTATGGATCTACTATCCCAGACTTCTCTACAGGCTTCGATACCCTCATCGTGCGGAATATTGGTGTACAAAGATGTGACGTCCATAGTCACGAGGAGGGTATGATCTGGGAGGCCAGTAGAGGGCGTCTTGTTAATGTAGTCCGTGGTGTCCTTAAGATAGGATGGCAAACTTTCTACGTGTGGACGGAGATGTAAATCAATGAATTCAGAAATTTTCTGCGTGGGGTGTCCAATTGCGCTGACTATGGGGCGACCTGGCATGCCTTCTTTGTGTATTTTAGGAAGCAGATAGAATTGTCCTGGTCTACAGTGAATAGGATTTAAGGTCTCATAGACGTTGATACCAATCTCATTTTTCTCAAACATATCGTCAAGAGTTTTGGTAATGGCGGTGGAGAATTCTTTAGTAGGGTCAGAGTCCAGTTTCTTATAGAAACGTTCGTCTGAGAGTTGTCTTTGGGCCTCCGCCATGTAAGTCTCTTTATCCATTACTACAACTGTAGAGCCTTTGTCTGCTTTCTTAATTACAATGTCATCCCGATTGTTTAATGATTGTAAGGCAGATCTCTCTTCCTTACTCAAATTGTCGGGAATTTTGTCTGGCATTGAGAGGAGCTTCTCTATTTCTAACTCAACGGCGTCAATATACGACTCAAGCGCGCCGCACTTGCCCGGCGTAGGTTCCCATGCACTCTTGGGCTTATAGAGTTTGTGTTCCTCTAGGTCGTGTAAATCTGGTTTGGAAGAGTCGTATGAATTTGCTTCGGAGTCTTTTCTGGAGAAGTGCTCCTTCAAACGAAGTCTCCGGAAGAATGCTCGGGTGTCCTCTCTGACTTGTTTTTCGTCGACCTCATGTGGCGTGGGGCAGAAATTTAGGCCCTTAGAGAGGAGTGAAGTCTCCGATTCGGAGAGGAGCACTAGATGTATTGAGCACCGGGCAGACGTCAGGAGTTTGTATGGGTCCGTCCCTCGCGATTGTCTTAACGCGTTTGAAGCGTCTTGAGCGGGGTTTACGTGTTTTGTTAATTCTGACCTCTGACCAGTTGTTCCTAGATTGTGGAACACTGTCGCGGAGAAATTTCTTTTTTTGAGTCTTGTTGACTTTGTTGGTTAGGGCCATATTATAGGTGTCTATAATATTATGGGCTTCGTCAAGATCGGCCTGGGACATAATATCGTTGAGGGATGATTCTAAAGACTTGATCTCACCCTTCAATTGTCCTAACTTGTGGATATCCCACGAAAGACAAAGTGACATCAATTGTTTAGAACATCTCCTCGTAATAACGTCCCAGCGTTCCTGGAAGCGTTTGGAGATTGGCCCTATGTTAGGTGTAACATTTCTCTGAAAGCCTTTTGGTATAATGTCACACTCTAAGTAGGTCTGTAAATTGGAGACCCGGTGTTCAGTTTTGATAGATTTTTGGTGTTCTTTCTTTAGAAGTTTGAATGTTGAATTATCTTTAACAGACATATTTGCGGGAAAATATGATGGCCAAAATGATAACAATACTTTAAAGTTTTTTATCGTATGAAGTCGAAAGATTCATCGAACGATTGTTCTGTACTTTAAAATATTTAGTAGATAACTCGTACAAGAAATAAAAAAATTCAAAAAACAAATGGTACTTGACAAAAACTCAAAATGGAAAAGTGGTAAGAAGTAATTTGCAAAGGTTGGAAAAAACTAAATAGAAAAACGTGAAATGACGAAAGATATAACCAAAAATAAATGATAAGAACAGAAAATATAGCTAAAGAAATGATGGCTATACGGGTGGATCTGTGAAGATACAGTTGGCGAAAAAGGATATAAAAAGCACTAAAAAAACCAACAACACTGTATATCCTAAATGTCGGATCTACTAAGTAGAGAAAAGGTCACGGATGGAAATTTATATAAAGCACTAAAATGACCAACGACACGAACAATAAAAATTGTCAAATTTTCGGACGCCCTGTCCCTTCCTCAGGACAAAGAAAAAAGTTAAAAAGTCATAAAAACAAAGGAAAAAGAGAAACACAAAGAACTAGCACTACTACTAAACTACTAAACACTAGATATTTACATACTTAATTACATGTTGAATTGGAAATATTAAGAACACTGATAAAGAAAGAAATCCGGACCGCTGTGAAATGCGTCCGGTCTATCGGGTATACTCGGTGAAGTGCGATTTACACAATTGAACGAATTAATTATGCTAATTAATTACAATAATCAGTAAATCGTACATTGTTTCATTATCTCACAACGGCGTAACTTTACTTAATAAAGAATAATCAAAGAAAAAAAAATATAGCAGAGATATTTAAACATATGAATTATGATCCATTATAAATTTTGAAATATTTAAGGATTTATTACCGGGAAAAAAAATTAACAAAAGCGTAAACAATAAATAGTTTTGTGATAATTGAACGAATTAATTATGCTAATCAATTACGATAATCAGTAAATCGCACAGTGTTTCATTCTCTCAAAATGGCATAACTTTACTTAATAAAGAATAATCAAAGAAAAATAATATAGCAGGGATATTTAAACATATGAATTATGATCCATTATAAATTTAAGGATTTATTACCGGGAAAAAAAAATTTTATCAAAAGCTTAAACAATAGATATTTTAGTGGGTTGTCCGAGAGTTTGTGACGCAAATTAACAGTAGAGTTAACACTAAATTGAGAGAATAATCTTGTATGGTATCATCAGGAATTAGGTCTAGTTTACGTTCATTCTGGTGAAGTCATTTAGTTTGTTAATGCCATTAGGGCGGAATGACTTCAATCTGTGCATCCAGAACTTCTATTTGCTTTTTCTCTGAGCATCTGTCCATCCTGGGTTATGGTCAATCACCACTACTGTCATGTCCTCCCATTTGTGACCCTCAAGGTTGAAATGTTCCCCAGCGGGTTCATTGAGTTTTTTGGTCCTAATGGTCGAGCGGTGGTTATTAACTCTCCTGCGGAGATCTCCTGTTTCAGTGAACATCGACCATGCAGAAATACGTCTTTACAAAATTCGTATGATGAATTTCGTAATTATGAACATTCAAGGACAAGTTGGTCAAACCCACCAGTATCACGCAGTAACACTACCAACGATAGGACCAACAAATTTCAGCCGACCATGCACAACTTTAATTATGATGTACCAAATTATGGTCACACAAGACAAGCCCTGGACCACGATTAGACCTATCCCGGAACCTAAAGGGAGAAAACCAGCAACGTTCGATGGTGCCATGAACTGGAACGACTATATAGTGCATTTCGACATGATCGCCCAATTGAACCACTGGAATGAGGAAACAAAGGCATTAGAGTTAGCAACCAGTCTACGCGGCCCGGCACTAAGCGTTTTGAGTGACCTACAACCAGAATATCGGTATAATTTTCGTCACCTTGTTACCGCACTAGCAGCACGATTTGACCCAGAAAACCATACAGAAATCTACAAGACGCAACTAAAGAGCAGAATACGGAAGAAAAACGAAACGATCACAGAATTAATGCAAGACATAAAGCGACTTACGAGAATGTCATACCCGAACGCACCCCTAAGTTTCCGCGACCAGATAACCAAAGATTTGTTCATCGGAAGTTTAAATGACCAAGAAATGGAATGGGCAGTATTTCAAGGAAAACCTACAGACCTAGAAGATGCAGTGCGACTGGCATTGGAATATGAGGCCTTTCAACAAGCGCGGGGGAGACGAAATACAGTTGCAGTGCGTATGCAGACAGAGGAACCAACGTACATAACAGAAAATGATGAAAACTCATATCAAATAGCTATGATCAGTCAAAACACAGAAAAGAAGTTTTACAAGAAAGGTCCCTGTTTCTACTGTAAGAAAGATGGTCACATCAAAAGAGAATGCAGGTTAATACAACCGCACCAAAATAATGAAAAATACAGAAACCAAAGAAAACCGGAAAACGTAAAAGGCGTGACGACAAGAGAACCTGAGAACCAGGGAACGGCGGCCGAACGTCAACTACAAAACAGAAAAGGCCACATGTTTTTGGAATAAAGAACTCAAATACTCGCAGTAACAACTTATTAACAATTGATGTGTCTGTTAACAATGTGAAAATTAATTGTGTCATTGACACTGGTTCAGTTATAACAGTTATCCACCCAAAGAAATATTACGAGATAGAAAGATGTGTAAGACCAAAATTATTTCCAAACCGTAGTAATTTACAAATGGCAAACGGTGATTTAGTTGAACCAGAAGGTCAGACTGAACTTCAAATTGGTATTAATGGTGAAGTTACGGAACATAAAGTGGTCGTCGCTGACGTTGAGTCACATATGATCTTAGGTCTTGATTTTCTTAAACAGCACAATTGTCAATTGAATTTGAGTGAAGGAACCTTCATTGGGGAAGAATAAATTACCATGTGACCTCAAGAGTGAACACAATCCTGTGTTCAACATTTGCGTACAAGAAGCTTTACACCATGATAATGGTGACCGACGACTATGTGAACCTCGTGACGAGAAGGAGACAAACGACGCTGAGAAGCATATCAGAGACTGTACCGTTGGTGAAGCAAAGAAGAACCCACCAAGGGCATTCAGAGGAAAACCGGGTCAGTATTTAGTTAGGAAACCACTGGAACAAGTGGACATCGACATTCTTGGTCCTTTACCATGGACCAAGAAGGGTAACAAGGACATTGTTACCAGTTCAGATTATTCGTCCGAAAGATACAAGCAACCGAGAACCAGAAAAGAAAGTATAGCACCAAGTCAAAACAGATTAAGTACACCCCAGGACAATGTGTGTGGATTGCATCAAAGTCAAGGACCAAAGGAAGATGTTCTAAACTTAAGTTTCATTGGAATGGACCTTACACAGTGTTACGCGCCGTGTCCGATTCGGTATTCAAAGTGAGAAAGTCTTCAGCCGAGAAACCAAAATATGTGCATCAGGACGAGATGAAGCTGTTTCGTGGTGAAGCAAAAACATTATATCCGTGTAACGCGTATCTCGAAAGACATTACCAGTGGACTTGTATAAGTCATTGATAAAATGCCCCGAAACGAGGACGTTTCGACTTAAGAAGGGGGTAATGTAACGTTTCACGAAGTGTACCTGTGAAATTCGGGTTAACTCTTGTTTACAAGTTCGGAATAGATGGACGTTGAACCCGATGTTTATAAACTACGTAAATATTTGTTAATGAACTGTTAACGAAAGAAATGAATACTAATTGATTTAATTACAACGTTATTAATTTAGTAGGTAATTTTGTTGGTAAAAACCCGCTAACTTATTGATTGTATTGATTGTGACGTAATTTAGGTATCTGATTGTCTCTTACGTCATCATAACAACTTTTGGCTATATAAACCAGCTGTTTTGGGTTTAGAATTCATTCGGCTGTGGGGAGCGACTCGGCGCACACAGCCTTCCCTGTATGAGGGAACGACTCCGTATACTTCGGTTATAAGACGGTACCAAGTCTATGTATACGAAACCATTAAGGGAACCAAAATTTGGTCAAGTCCTGGATTGGTTCATCACCCTTGTTTAGTAGTGAAATAACGTTGTACTAACCAAGTTGCAGTGTACCATTTATTTTATGACTGTGTTTCTAAGTGAGCCATTTGATCGTCTTAATAAACGTATAAACTTTTAACAAGTGTTATTCCTAACAAACATTATCTAAAGTGACCAAAAGTTGGTCATTACGTCAACCAAACAAATGACCAAAAGTTGGTCATACGTTAACCAACAAAGTGACCAAAAGTTGGTTATTCCGTTAATCAATTAAGTGACCAAATATTGGTCATTAACCATTACATAAACTGTGACCAACGGAACCATCAAATCTCGACCAAGTGACCAGAAAACCAATAGCGGCCCACGAGTTTATTACACGATACCCTCGGTTCCGTTACAATATATATATATATATATATATATATATATATATATATATATATATATATATATATATATATATGGATCCAAGAAAAATCACAGTGGTCAGTGATAAATATGAAAATTATTTTAAATAAATAAAAACACAGAGAGCGAATAAAAAAGGTTAACTTATTATGACGTCATAATAGACGTTGCCATGAGTATTGTAAAACATCATGAAGAAGAAATGAAAGCGCTTATGTTTTACTATATATATATATTAATAAAAGAAATAGTCTTACAAGTATCAAAATGTTTTTCTCCGTGGTAATGCAATAATTTTTGCACAATTTTGAACATTTTATTTAAAATGCCATAAAGTTCAAAAAAATAAAAATTTGACGATGTATATAATTCAGAATCTATAAAAATGCTTAATTGATCAATAGAGTTCAGGTAAGTAATAACGCTTTCAGCTTTGTAATGTAAAATTGTTTTATGTTTTTTGCTTTATGAATGTATTTATGTTTAAGAAGCTAAGTATGCAACAGGATGTCTTTTATAATCATAAATTCATATTGAGTTTTAATTTTTAAAAATGTTTCTCATATCTGAATCACAGACTTTGAGACATGTTCCACAAAGCCTTATTAGATATGCCTATATGACAAGTATTTTACTTAAATTCCAAGAACTCAAAAAAAAAAAAATCATAATGATAAAATAAAGATTAAAAGTTGATGCCTTATTTTTCAGTTTAGCTGGTATTCCTTAAAGAAGAATACAAGTTTTAAGCAAATTTTTGCAAAAATGGAATAAAAAAGAGGACACGAAAGGTTTGCCCAGGATGTAATGAGGAGTACTACTCTAGGCATCTAAAAAGACATGCGTGTCCATCAACACCAGAGGAGACATCCGAGTACAATACAAAGCTGTCTCTATGGAAAGATCACAAAATATTAATGTCTAAACATTTTGATGAAATTCAAAGCCAAATAGAAAAGCACAATGTCCATCTGATGTGGGAAAGTTGCCTAAAAAATTTGCAAGCAGTTTTGGGTCTTTTAATACCGACCAATTTAAAAATTGGACAATAATTTTTTTTCGATTTTTGCACTGAATGGAATTTTACCTGTTGATCATTTAGAGTACTGGAGGAAGTTTGTAATTGCTTGTAAATTACTTTGTACTAGATCTCTTTCCAGAGATAATGTTAAGGTTGCAAATCTTTTACTATTATCTTTTTGTAGAAAAGTAGAGCAAGCTTTTGGTTGTGAGAGCATTACCCCAAATATGCATATGCATGCACACTAAGAGCAATGTTTGTATGATTTTGGTCCTGTCTATTCATTTTTGCCTTTTAGTTTTGAGCGAGAAAATGGTATTTTGGGTTCAATACCCACAAATAAGAGAAACTTTGAAACACAACTTATGAGGAGATTTTTGAAAAATGGACACTGCACAGATTTATTGTCTGATGAAAATGTTGAGGAACAATTTGGACCAGAATTTCAGAAACTTAAATTGTTGCATGATGATAGGGACAGAGGAACTTTAAGTTTAATCAATTTAAGCTCAAATTATGCATTTGTTAGAATGTCATCAAAAGATATTCATGTTGATAGTGTAAATTGGGCCTTGGACTCATTTGAAGATATTAAAATATCTACATTGAAAAATTATACAATTTGTGAAAGAGATGTTGATTTTTTAAGAAAAATGTACAATTCTCTTTACTCTGTTGAACCAGGTAACATGTTTGTATGTGATACTTGTAGATGTGAAAAATATGTAGATATTTTTGGTTCCATTCCTGGAGTGAATATAGGAAGGAGTTGTAGATCATCAATGATTTTAGCTTACTGGCATAAGGATAATGGTCAGATTTGTACATATGAAGATATGGAACTTACACCAAGGCCTGGACAAATAAAAAAGATAATTCTTCATAATGTTATTATTAACAATGAATCTTGTGTCCATTTGTTAGCTGAAGTTAAATGGTTTTCAAAACCTGATGAGTAAACAATGAAACACTATGGAAAGCCTGTAGAAGCATGGCAAAGCAATGTATTTGATGTAGAAGGACCATCAGCATTCCTTCCAGTACAGCGCATAAGGTCAAAGTTTGTATATGCATATGAAACAGTTAGAGGGAAAGATACCATTGTTGTCATGCCAAGAGAACGATTTCTTTGTAAGTTATAGTGACAAAAATGAACATGATGAAATAGTTTTGGTTTTTTATATAGAATGTGTACTTTGTGATTTTTATTTACACGTATTAGTTAATCAAATGAAAAGATGATGAATATTTTAATGTGATCTGTGTATTTATATTTTGTGCATGTACATCAGTATTTAAAAATGTCAGTAGTAAATGTATTTTTAGCCCTCTTTAGTTAGATCATTTATGTCATTGAAGACATAAAAGAAATATTTAGTATTTTATTTCTGTAAACTGTTTAAGAAATGTGGTGTGTAGTTATATATCTATTTAATATGTTACTTTTTAAGAGATTTTGGCAGTTATATTTTATGTCAATTTTTAAAACAATTGTACGCAGTACAGTTAAGGTGCACAATAGAAATAACGACTAAATTTTATATTTAAAAATGTATTCGTAATCGGGATGGCGATTTTTTTAGTACATTATTTATTTATTTAATAAATAATATTTAATTGTAATTATGATTAATAACTACATATCGAAGACGATTATATTTTATATTTAGACTAGTCACGTGATGCAGCAGTCACGCGTTTTTAGCCCATTGACTTGAAGTATTGATGTTACATATAAATATCACTAGTGTAAGGGCATAACCAAGTTAAAATTTAGTATATAAATATTTTCAACACGCATTGTAGTTTCTAAAAAGTGCTGCGATCCTGTCTAAATTTTGCAATTTCATTGTTAAAATTATACTTGTATGACCGATGCAGTATTTTTTGCTGACCAGCGGCAGGAAATATTGTAATAATTAAATTGTTTTTAAGATTTCATCAGGATCGCAGCACTTTTCAGATACCTTAATAGTTCTATAAATGAAATGTAGAAGCTTACTTTGATCAATAGAGTGTATGCCCTTGCACTAGATCGATTTATTAAGACCCCCACATTACCCTCCGATGTACTTGCATACAAATATACGGCAGTGGCAATCAAATACGTAATGTACAGAAAATAAATTGATAAAGTAGTGAAGAAGACATTAAATTCAAGTTATTGACCCATAGAATATCTAAAAATAATATTTTATTTAATTAGAGAATACATATTTTATTGCGAAAATCTTACTTGATCTGTCTCTCACTGCATACAAACTACGTCACGTTGTTAAGAAATGACGTCATACTGACAAGTGTAGTGCGATCAGTGACTTGTTTATAACTTGTTACAGTGCTGCTATCCCACAAGTTGACATGGGATGGGATTGGATAGGATTCAAGATTGGGGATTCACGATAGAAACATATAGAAGTTAATCCAATCCTATCCAATCCTATCCTATCCTGTATCCCACAGCCAATCAATTCGAGCAAAGGTTCATTCATATTTCAGAATAAATTACAAAAACGAAATACGATATAAAATGTTTAAAAAAGAAATATTTATAAAATTTCAATAGCAAATAAAACATTCTTTTATCCCAAAAATAGATTAACATTAAAAACTTCGAGTAACACGGCGTACGATCTAACCGTGAACGATCACCGGAAGAATTGACGGAGCTTATCTGCAACCTTAGGACTAGGCTGCGGCGCATGCGCCAACTTTTCATAAACATCCTGTTACATTGCAAAGTAGGACTAGGCAAATTGCGCATGCGCGAACTTTGTAAACATCCTGTTTAGAAGCTAAGTACTTTAACAGTGTGAAACCTGCATATTCTACATATATAAACATACTATTTTTTTATACATAACACCAATAAGAGCTTAAGTACATATAAAATAAATATAGAAAGTACATATCAATTCTTAATTAATATTGTATCCATTTTAACAGATCGGGGGGGGGGGGGTGAGGGGGGGCTCTTATACCGCATGTCTTCAGATAAAGTAAAACTTTTATCTATTTATTTTTAAGACTAATACAGGCTTTTTAAATAATATATATATAATTATATCTGTTAAATACCAACTTATACATGGTCTCTTCTTTATACGACAGTGTAAACAGTAGAACACTTTCAGTATCTCAGTCATGAACACACCTTATTTATATGGTGTTGTGTTTTCTACTTTTCTAACATGCTTATTCAACCTAAATACGGGGCCACGTGTACATTTCAGCACAATGAAATGTGTCAGAATAAATGATATCAGTTAAAAGTATTTTATTTTAACTTCATTCCCTACCTAAGTCCGTATTTATGGCTTTAAAACTATAAAAATGAGTGTATCTAAAGCAAGTCCTTTGTTTCTGTTTCAAATTTAACAGGTTTCTTGCTAAGGAATTTGGTGCTTTTGAGCAGGGTAAGACGGTTTTCTTCTTTACCCACAAATTCTTTAACACAAACTTGTTTGACAAGGATGTGGTGCATCTGAATGATCATTGAAACAGGTGCTTCTAACACAGCATTTTATCGGTCCTTCGGCAAGTCCTGTGAAGATCAGTCCATCTTCTCTCCATACAGTCGTACACAGCTTCCTGGTACTTGTCTGCTGTTCATTCAGTCATCACAAACAGCCTTTTTTAAGGCCACGGCCAAAAGGACACAAATTCTTCGAAACGAAATGGATTATTTATATAATAAATATACAGATGGAATCATTTTTAAAAAATGTTCTGAACACCAAAATAAAATCATATTTTTTTCAGATCATTTAAAGAAAATATTTTTCTGACTTTTAAAAAAATGTTCCATTAAATAACAGTTTCATCTGTCCAGTTCCTGTCTTTGATTGTGTAAAAAAAAATGAAAATTTCAATTACTTTTATTTCCCTTATTAAATGAGAATAATTTTTTTTTGAAAAGTAATTTAAATCTTGTGTTCAAAACTTTAATTATCTATTGCATACATGTAATTCCTTCATGAGTCTAATTGAAAATTACACACACATTTTCATATATTATATACTTAGTTTATTATCAGGTTTTAATGCAGTGAGAGGTTCCTTATACACCTATTAGGGGCAGAGGCTCTTTCTTCCTACATGGGGTGCCACTTAATACACATATATATTAAGTAAGGGATACCCCGTATACGAAAGAAATGCTTGTGATTAAGGGGATACGATTTTAGTAAAAATAGAACACTTTTTCAGAACATACTTTGGACTTATGGCCATTCCATTTTTTTTCTAATAAAAATAATAAACAAAAAAAATATTTGAAATGCCTGTTTATCAGTACTCTTTTGTGTCTATAAATCAGTGGTTGACTTGAAAAACTTGTATACAATGCAAAGAAAATTCTAAAATGATGTAGAGAAATTATGAATTGAACTTCAAAATGGGTTATCTCCCCTTGGTTTGTGTGTTTTTCATAATAGAGAGATAATCAGAGTGGATGAAAAAAAAAGAAAGAAAGGTGAAATAGTTTTAAATTCAAAATCTTTAATCAGATTCAAATACCAGGTCACGTTAACCTGTACTAACATCATGAAGAAAGTTTAACACCAATAAAATAATTTTCAAATTTTTCAAACTTTGATGATTTAAATTAAATGTGTTCAACATGTCCCCCACTGTCAGATGATTACATAACTACATTCCTTCATTTTTTTTTACAGCTTTATTATATAATTACATTCATTTAATATTTTCTCCTTTATGTCTTAAAAATCACGGTCAGTTATCAATAAACAATGCCAAGCATATGACCTGTTGATTTCTTGAGCTGTGACTCTTCCTTCAATGAAAATCAACAAGTGCATAACATATATATACTGTAGAAGTACATTTTTCCTTGTGGTTATAATTACCGCTATGCAACATGCATATTTTTTTTGCCTTTATTCAACTGTGAAGTGTAATTTATGACTAAGTTAAAAATTACTTCTGTAAACTGCAGAGGTTTACATGATTCTATGAAAAGAAAGGATGTCCTAAACTATTTAAGAAATTTTAAATCATCTATTTATTGTTTACAAGACACCCACTGTACAGAATTAGAGAAAAATTCAGTTTATGCCCAATGGGGTAATGACATACTCATCAGCTCAGGAAGATCAGATGCAAGAGGGACTTTCACCCTTTTTAATAACACAAATGAAATAAAAATTTCTAAAGTTTATAGTGATAATGAGGGGAACTTCATTATATCAAATATAATGGTGGATAACAAGTACTCAATCACTTTGGTTAATTTATACGGTCACAATAAAGATAATCCTAAATTTATGCAGAAATAAGTGATAAAATGGATGATTTTTTTGATACTGACTTTATAATTATGTGTGGAGACTGGAATGTAGTACAAGATTACCAGTTAGACTGTTACAATTATGTTAGAGAAAACAATCCCAAAAATAAACTTGAAATTGAGAAATTAAAATCAAAATTCAATTTAGTAGATCCTTGGAGAATCAAAAACCCAGATGCTAAAAAATATACATGGAGTAGGAAGAACCCAGTAAAACAGCCTAGACTTGACTTTTTTTTAGTATCAGAGGAACTCTTATCAATTATAAATGATGTTCACATGATGCCAGGCTATAGGACTGATCACTCTATCATAGAATTAGATATTACTATTAATGAATTTAAACGTGGAAAGGGATTCTGGCGTTTTAACAATTCTTTATTGAGAAACAAAGAATTTGTGACAAATGTTAAAAAAGTTATAAGGGAAACGGATAATGAATATCGTATTGATGAATCAATGTTAGGAATACCAGATAATCTTTTTCTTGATGTTCTATTAATGAAAATAAGGGATATGGCAATACAATTATCTGCAAATTTGACCCGAGAAAGGAGGGATCACAAAGCAAAGATTGGAAATCAACTTAGAATTTTACATGATATGTATAATAATTACCCTTTGTCAATTTATCTAGATATGATAAGTGACCTTGAGACAGAATTAGAGGAAATAAGAAAATATGAATTGAAGGGGCTATTGTTAAGAAGTCATTGTAAATGGATAGAAGATGGGGAGAAACCTACAAAATATTTTTGTGCCTTAGAAAAAAGAAATTATGTCAATAAAAATATTAGCAATTCAATCAATAATGATGGTAAATATGTAAATAAGCAAGCAGATATCTTAGAAGAAGTAAGGAACTTTTACAAAAAATTATATGAAAACAAAGATCAGGAGCTTGATGATGTAAATATTGAAGACTTATTCCAAAACTTTGAGGTTCCTAAAATAAATAATGATATGAAAAACATTTTAAATGCTGAAATTACAAAACAAGAAATACTTAAAGCTCTTAAAAATTTTAAGAACGACAAAACACCTGGAACTGACGGGTTTACAGCAGAATTTTTCAAGTTTTTTTGGACAGATATTAATTCATATATTCTCAAATCCTTTAATTACAGCTATGAAGTAGGTCAATTATCTTATACTCAGATGCTTGGAATTATTTCTATTCTACCAAAAGGCAATAAGCCAAGGGAACACTTAAAAAATTGGCGACCAATTACATTATTGAACATTACATATAAACTCTTATCTAGTGTCTTAGCAAATCGAATGAAACCAATTCTGTCAAAAGTAATACATGAAAATCAAAAAGGGTTTCTTGCTGGTAGATATATTGTTGAAAACTCAAGGTTATTATATGACATCATACATTATTGTAAAGAGAATGATCATTCAGGTCTTGTTTTATTGATTGACTTTGAGAAAGCATTTGACTCTATTTCTTGGAGATCTATTTTTAAAGTACTCAGATTTTTTAATTTTGGTGAGAATTTTTTAAAATGGATAAAGATTTTGTTTAGAGAACCTAAGTTATGTGTTATTCAAAATGGTATTTTTTCTGAATTTTTCCAAATGGGACGAGGTTGTAGGCAAGGTGACCCAATTTCACCTTACTTGTTCCTACTATGTGCAGAAATAATGGGAATTATGATTAGAAATAATAAATTAATAAAGGGCATTGTTATTGAAGATAAAGAATATAAACTACTACAATATGCTGATGATACAGTTTTATTAATGGATGGTTCAGAAGACTCAATTCGATCAGCTTTGTCTTAAGTCAATCAGTATTACAAATTCTCTGGACTGAAGCCAAATTATGATAAAACTCAATGTATTAGGATTGGATCTACTGTTCATACTGATGATAACTTGTGTGATAAATATCAAAACTTGATGTGGTCACAGGAACCATTTACAGTGTTAGGTATAGCATACTGTGTAGATCTAGACACAAACACTATGTTTGATTTGATTTTTTTGCCAAAGATTGACTCCGTCAAAAAGCTTATATCATCATGGTCTAGAAGACCTTTATCAACGGCAGGTCGTATAACAGTAGTAAAAACCTTGCTTTTACCTAAATTTAGTCACTTATTAATTAGTTTACCGAGCCCTTCTAAAGAAAAACTCAAAGAAATTGAAGCTATATTTTTTCATTATATCTGGAATACCAAAACGGCTAGGGTTGCTAAAAATATTATATGCCAAAGTTATGAAAACGGTGGTATGAGAATGACATGTCTTGATTCATTTTGTAAAAGTTTAAAAATTACATGGATTCGCAGATTATTTGATAGTTCATGTAAATCAGCCTGGAAAGAATTGCTAAAAGATTTAATTCCTGACATTAAATATTTAGTTATCTATGGTAGGGATTTTTCAAAAAAACTTAAGAAAGATACGGAAAATGTTTTCTGGAATGATGTTTTTTCAGCATTGTTGGATTTGAGATTATGTATTGATGATCAAACATCTATTTTAAGTCCCATATGGTATAATCCATCAATATGTATAAACAAGAGAAGTGTTTGTTATAAGTCATGGCTGAGACAAGGTATACAATTTGTTTTTGATTTTTATGATACAAATGGGACTTTGTTAGGATACCAAGACTTTTGTAAACAATATGATTTAAAAACACCTTTTACAATGTTTTTAGGCATAACAAATTGTATTAGAAAATTACAGTTGAATTATGATCATAATATAATTCAAAGAAATCAACCTTTCTTCCCAAAATTCTTACAAACAATAACAAAAAGCAAACAAGGGGCAAGAAATTTCTATGATGTTTTTATTAGTCAGAAATACAAAAAACCAAAAAGTGAAATGAAATGGGAAAACATTTTAGATCTAATGTTGATGAATTTTGGTGGAAAAAACAAAACATTCTGTTTTTTAACATAACAAATGATATACAGTTAAGATGGTTCCACTATAGAATTGTACATAGAATTTTAGCTACAAATACATATTTACACAAAATTGGTGTTACTGACTCAGATTTATGTAGTTTTTGTAAGAAACACCCAGAGACAATTTGTCATCTTTTTTGGGAATGCGAGTGTGTTGCAGAAATTTGGGAAAATGTACTGGATTGGATGAAAGAACAGTTTGGAGTTGATATATCTCTAAACAAAGTTGATGTTTTGTTGGGAAAACATTATAAATATAACAATATATTTAATTTAGTAGTATGTATAATAAAAAAGCATATTTTTAGAAATAGATGCAAAAATGTGTACCATCTTTTGAGAGGGTCAAACAAGAGGTTATGTATTATTTTAATTGTGAAAAATATATTTATAAGAAAAATGGGGAAATAGACAGTTTTAAAAAACGATGGAATTTGATAATGTTTTAATATGATTAATATATTTGAAAAAAAAACAATGCAGTTACAGATGTACATCAACTTTTCACTGATTATATTAAGATTTCAGTTGTTAAATTTTATATAAATATAATCATATATAGTATGTAGCGAAAGGTGTGTGAATGATATGTGAAAAAAATGTCCTGTCACATTATGATTGTGTAATATATATGTGTATTATGTATGTTACTTAGTGAACCCAGGGCCCCAACCCTGGCACTATTATATACTTGGACATGTGATGGGGCAATAAAAAAAAAAAATAATAATAATTACCGCTATGTACGCAGTCACAAATTTTCAGCTGACATTTGTCAAAGCTTGCTTAATATAAATGTAAGGCAAATAGTGACAGTCAAGAAAATCCATTTAAATTTCTACACACTGATTAAACAGAAATTGAGATTCTGCAGAATCATGACCCCATGGTAAAAAGTATGTCAACATTTTATGATATCAATTATACAATATTTTGATCTGGTGAATCCTACTTTATAGATTGGTATTATAGAAAATATATATACATATATTATATATATATATATATATATATATATATATATATATATAGAAAGCACAGAGAAATTCACTTTTTACAAGGATACTCACTTCCGCCCCAGCCCGGGGTTGAACTCGCGACCTACGGAATCTGTCTCCTAGCAGTATAGGAACAGCGCGTTAGACCGCTCGGCTATCTAGGCAAGTTAAAAACTTGCTTTCGATGCCGATGGAATTCTCACAACGCTGCCCTACACTACACGGTCATTGAGAATGGAAGTGAGATACAGTTATTTGGACATTAGTTTTTAGAGGATTGTTACCAATACATGTTGTGATGAAATTAATTTTATTCATAAGGCACAAATTACAACAACTCTTAAACTAATATAACTGCCCTAAGTGAAGGAATATTAATATAGAAAGCACAGAGAAATTCACTTTTTACAAGGATACTCACTTCCGCCCCAGCCCGGGGTTGAACTCGCGACCTACGGAATCTGTCTCCTAGCAGTACAGGAACAGCGCGTTAGACCGCTCGGCTATCTAGGCAAGTTAAAAACTTGTCTTCGATGCCGATGGAATTCTCACAACGCTGCCCTACACTACACGGTCATTGAGAATGGAAGTGAGATACAGTTATTTGGACATTAGTTTTTAGAGGATTGTTACCAATACATGTTGTGATGAAATTAATTTTATTCATAAGGCACAAATTACAACAACTCTTAAACTAATATAACTGCCCTAAGTGAAGGAATATTAATATAGAAAGCACAGAGAAATTCACTTTTTACAAGGATACTCACTTCCGCCCCAGCCCGGGGTTGAACTCGCGACCTACGGAATCTGTCTCCTAGCAGTATAGGAACAGCGCGTTAGACCGCTCGGCTATCTAGGCAAGTTAAAAACTTGCTTTCGATGCCGATGGAAATCTCACAACGCTGCCCTACACTACACGGTCCGTATATATATATATATATATATATATATATATATATATATATATATATATATATATATATATATATATATATATATATATATATATATATATATATATATATATATATTTTTGCAACAATATTTCTCGTACAGTGTACCAAGACCCATAAAAAACATTTCTTGTGTAAATGATAAATGTTTGGTCATTTAATGATGTTAATGAACCCATCTATGGTGATGTAAATTTAGTTTGGTCATGAGATCAAATCTAAGAAAACACAGAAGGCTTTATGGTAGATTTAATCACATGCAAACCATACTTACATCACGATAGAAGTCTTAAATGATTACATAATTAATTTAATTATACACTGTATATTCAATTGAGACTAATTGACAATCCATAGTACAGTATGTACTAAAGTTCTACACCCGTGAAATGAAATATAAACCCCAATGGTAGAAATTGTTAAATAAACTTGTCTACCAATTATGATGTCACTCTAAAAATTTTTAATTGTTTATGACTGAATAATTAATTTAGGTCACATGACAAACCATTAAATATCCCATACTTAGCTAGTGTTATTCAGAAAAATTATTTACAAAAGTAAATTTTGTGTTTTAATGTAAATACATGTACCTCTAAAAACCCTCTCCATTCACAAAGTTAAATTATTATTTTTTATAATCATGATGATACTCAGAAATGTTGTATTACATGTACACAAGGCCAGTGTGCGTCTTGTGACCCTGCTGGTTTTTTTTTTCATATGTCACACAAAAGGTATTTTTTTAGAAAATACAAAGAGTCATGGTCTAAAAATATAATGGTTTAATGGACATAGATACAAATTAAAATCCTCTTGTTAATGTCATATAAATGATGAATTGGCACCAAAGAATCACCACTGCTGATGAATCCAATTTATTGGGACCTGTAACATAGAATAAACATAAATAAATAACATCGATAAACAAATAACATTACTCACATTTGGATCTATAAATTTTTGATGCAAGTCACTGTGATGTAGGCAACCAAATTCATACAATATCAAGTATTTTTTTTATCTAATCAAATTCAAAATAATAACTGGAATTAAATTATATTTAACTTAAGTTCTTAAACGGTCGAATGATTTTCATTCCTTAACCGAAAGTTATTTTTTTTGGTACCTACATAGAACTTGATATCCTGTACATAATTTTCACCCTAAACTTAACATGCTTAGAGTGTTGCGTTTGTTTTGATTGTGAGTATATATATATTCTCCTAACAGACTAGGCGGTTAACTTAATTTTTATAAACTTACACAAGTTACATATACATAACTATACATGTGTCAATTTGTCTCCCTGGGCCTCATCAGTCAGAGAAGAGATCAAACTGAGACATCAAAATAGACAAAATATTCCCCTGATACCTTCCTGGTTTTCATAATTTCAAAAATTTTTAATTATTCACATTCATAACTTAAACATTTGTCTTCAACTTTTACATAAAAACTCATTCATTGTGAGATCATTTTTGTACAGAGTAATAAATTTCTAAAAAAAATAATAATTTGACACAACCAGGAAAGTTTCGGCCCATGTATACTATCTTCCTGCAGCAACACAACAACACATATGTGAGTATGATTAGATTTCGTAATAAAATTGGATTTAAATCAATTTTTAAAAGGTAGACAACATGCAACTTGACACTGGCCTAGAGCGGACGGAGAATGCTCATCTACCATTGCCAGTCTACTACTGGACTGACTTTATGCCAGTTGCAGTTGTCAACTATGCTGAAATTGAATTTATAGTTGTAAAATTAATTAGTTTTATAGTTATATTCTATCTCATTTAAAATCATGATATTGATTTTATATTCTTTGGAGAATAAAAAAAGGGAAATGATTCAAGCATAGATTTAGTGTATTTATGACAGATTGACAGTATATCTAACACAAGTAAGAGAAAGCATTAACAAAAATAAATAAAATAACTGAAATGTTAGATCGAGACTGAACTCTTTCTATGCCTAAGAAACTAAGTCCTAAAAAGGAGTCAAAAATATCCCTTTCCATACAGATATTATTATTACATGTATATAGCCATGACCATTGAATTTGGGAAATACATTCTTAAAAAAGTTTTTTAGTTCTCTTTATCCTCATTTGAATGGTGTTGTCCACCTGTGAATATTACGCTGTGTTTTTTCCCATCACTTCCAACAACTGTTATCCTCCTACCAGAAATTGATGGAAGAATCCTATACCAGGAAGGTAGACCTTGAGGATCATTAATATTAATGACTGGACCTTGTGTTTCTGATGGTAAAACAGGGAGTTCATTTGTATGTACTAGTCTCAATGGGGGATATGGTGCAACAGAGGGCCCTGACCTTTGATCTTGTTCTATTCCATCAGAAGGAGCAGCGTTTTGACCTGGTTGATTATGTTACTGAAGCCATTTAAGGACATTATCTTTTTCTTGTTTGGGAGGGTTTCCTCAAAAAATCTTTTCTCTTTCTACCCGGATTCTTGATAGTGGGCATTTTCTTTATCATGTACATTTTTTTTATGCCTATTTAGATTTGCCTTATCGTGAAATGTCTTCTTACAAATTGAACATTGATTTTTTTCCAAGCTATTTGTCTTTTGTAAGTCATTAGAGGATTTTCCGTAAGTATGGATTGTTTGAAAGTAATTGTTAAGTGTTTTTAAGTGAGGATTTTCAGAGAAATGATTAATTTCTTGGTTATTTGTATCCTTACTTGAAACTAGTGAATCTAAATCAATTTTCTTACATGCTGCATATTCTAAATTCCAATGATATTTACTTTTTATTCCAACTGAATGGGGTTGTGAAATTCTCCTATGTATTGGTACAGTTTCAGTTACCAATTCATAGTGCCCCCCACCAGGCCTTGTCAAAATTAAATGAATATGCGAATTAGAATTGCCAAAATTCAACAACCATCATCAGAGTGTTAGTTAGAAAGACTGAAATTGTTTGTTGGTAATGATGGGAATTGAACCCATGTCTGCAACTATCCTTACATTACCAGTTCTTAGAGAGTATTTCTTTAGTATAATTAATACAGAACAGCCACCACCTTTTAGTCAAGATAGTACAAAAAAAAATTACATCTGACTTTTGAGAGTTAATAGACTTTCTTGTAATTAGTAAATGCCATTATCTGCACCTTAAGCCATCCTACCAAAATTAGGACATAATGTTCTAAATTTCCTATATAAGATCAACAATATACCGCCTGTCATTATTTTTAAACATTGGGTTGGAATACAGGGAAATTGCTAAACTCTGTTGACAAATTAATTAAAAAATACTTTACGTTTGTGACAGAGGAAGATTATATTTAAATTCAATATTGTGGAGGTTGTCATTCAAGTATTCTTCTTAAAAAAACATCTACTTGTAGATTAACACAAAAAGTAAAAAATGTTGCACAGGAAATGTCAAGTGCTGTCAAATGATCAAATTTGACAGCACTGTCTATCTTCTTTAACGATGAGTTTCATACACTGATCAACAATTATGCACTTAATATATGTACTTATCCTGTCTCTGATAAAAATCTAGAAATTTCATTGGCTGAGAGCAATACTGTATTAAACGATGTTATGCTGTCTACCCACCTTACATTGCTAATGTGCCCCCTCCACATGACCTACCCACCTTACATTGCTAATGTGCCCCCTCCACATGACCTACCCACCACATATTTAAAATTCATTCGGATTGCTCTGTTCCCAAAACTTTAACCTGGTCTCTTGTATGGAAAATATAGGTCAGATCCAGCATCCCAAGCAAGTTTGATCCTAAGATGCATCATCCATGCAAGTTTGGTTTAGCTAGGGCTTATAGTTACTTGGGAATAAAAATGTAGGTCAGATCCAGCATCCGAAGCAAGTCTGGTAGTGTACATCTCTAGATGCATCATCCATGCAAGTTTGGTTCAGATAGGGCTAATAGCTACTTGGGAATGGACTTGCTCCTAAAACTTTAACCTGGGACGCCGGGGTATAGCATAAGCTCATCTCGACTTCGTTGAGGTGAGCTAAAAAAGTAAAAAAAAAACTTACTTGAGAAAAGTTACACAAATCCTGAAATGAACTAGTGCAAATAATGTCTTAGTACTTATCCAGGCTAAAATATTCCAGATATAACCACAGGCCTTTGGATCGCTTAAAAAAAATTGTGTGTGTATAAAAAAAAAATAAAGGTACTGCTGAACTCTTACACTGGGTACCTAATTTCGCTAATAAAATATTTTTTATTCGAATGCTCTAAAATTCTACTTTTTATTTAAATCTATTCATAGATAAACATTCTTCAATTCTACCAAAGCTCATTCCGAAATTCCATATATTTCTTGAGATATTCTGAAATCAATTTCAAAAATGACCTACTTTCTTTTACTCGACATTAGCTTGGGCCCCTGGCCATTCACATGTAAACAAATGGTGTTTGAAGTGCGGCGAAGACTTGCATAGTATTCGCAATATCTTTCAACAATTTAAAGTTGATTTCTTACTCCAGATTGTAATGTCAAGTCCTTAATAATATTCCTTTCGCGAAAAATTAATTTGAAAACGTCTACATCAACAACTACCGCCATGTTGATTATAATTGTGAATGAAGCCATGGTAGAATGAAATTTTCCCGAAATGCATTATATACCTTTCGATTTTCAAAACAATTAGACAGCTAAAATGTTGTTTATGACTTAGTTACACCAAATGATCAATTTAAAGAAAAACCTTGTAAAGCTTGAATGCAAATGAGCAAATATTCATTGAGTTTAGAATAAATTCCGGGGAAAATTTGTCCCGTCGTTCTTGCTTTACAATTAGTGAAGGCCCAAGCTGATGTCGAGTAAAAAGATTATTGTAAATTTGGGAATTAATTTCAGAATATCTCGAGAAGTATAAGGAACTACGGAATGAACTTTGGTAGTAATGAAGATTGTTTATATTTGAATAGATATAGATAGAAAGTAAAATTATAAAGCATTTGATTTAAAAGAATATTATTGGCGAAAGTAGGTACCCCATGAAAAGAGTTCCATACCTTTATTTTTTTTTTTTTCAACAACTCATTTTTTTTCTAAGCGATCTAAAGGCCTGTGAGATATAACCATGGAAATTGAGTTCAGAGAGGGCAAACAAACAGCAATTTAAAGTCTAAAGACTAAACTGGATTGCATGTAAAATCATTGCTCACAGGGGATAAATAGATATCACTTTTTGCTGTGTTAAGATTAAGGTTAAGATTTCAAAGCAAAAGAGATGAGCGAAAAAGACCCAAAACATACGTTGAGGGCAGTCATCATGTTAAAATAATAAAAATAATGCTGATGAAATATATTTCTAAAAGGTTACAATTTCCTGCACACTACTCTAACATTTGTTTGAGCTAAACCCAAAATGACAAAGAAAAAAACCTAATAAAATTTAAAAAAATAAACAAAGAACAAACATACAGACCCCCAAACACAAAAAGAAAAACAAATGGCATAAGCCGTCACTTGAGTATTAAAAAAAATCCATAAAGGGTCTATAAAGTATTAACTAAAAGCTGCAAATAGAACTCAGGTTAATATTTGTAACAAATTAATTTTTAATCTCATCAAATGATGCATTTAAACCAAAATTAATAATATCTAATTATTTTTAAGACTTATGATGGTTTTGTTGTTCTTGAGAAGATTTCAAAATGATCTTTCCTATACATTTTTAAGTACAACTTTGGCCACATGTTCAATGTATCCCCTCCGTATTCCAAGAGGTCAAAATTTGAATAAATTTAAAGAACATTATCAAAAGATGCTTCCATATAAAGAGAGAGGAATCATGGCTTTCTTGAAAATAAGCACACACCCGCAGCAACAGAAAAAAACAGCTCATGCTTTTGGTAAATAATTATTATACAAAATTTCAGACAAATCCATGCTTTAAACAGCAAAGAAATCAAAATCAAACCTACAGACAGATATGCCATTCCACTAAAACCCTCCCTTCATTTGTGGAGGTGTAACAATGCTAAGAGGCATATTCACCATCACTATTTTAGTAGTTCAAAGTAGAAAAATTGCATTTATATTCATTGGACACAGTTAAAATCGTTTGCACATGACTATTCCAATATGCATATCTCTTACTCTATAACATCAATCTTCCACAAAAGATGATTCTTCTTTAATGCTATCACAGCAATAACTTTCTTCTCAGCTGTTAAAAATCATGCTGGTATTTCCATGATTTAAAACGAAAGTTGAATGTTAAATTGAATTTTGATCCCGATCAAAATTCAGACAAAGAAAATCACAAGACAAATGGACACTTTTTGATCATGAAAGCTGACAAGAGTCATTGCTCATGTCAGCTTTTTTAAAAATTAATACCAGGATAAGTATAGAGGTTGGCACATGTCAAATCTACCATGATGATCTTCAAGGAAGTTGATCATGTGTCCACCCCATACCTACATCCTGATAGATTTTAAAATTGATATATATACATGTCTATATATATATATATATATATTATAATGAAGATCATTGGTAACTTTACCAATCAAGAAGTATGCTCAACTTACTTGTGAATTTGATTTCAAAGGAAGGAGTCAATGGGTCTCTAAAAATAAAAATCAAAAGCAAGCTTAATTTTAATTTACATCTTTTTAAACCTAAAATTATGTGTTAAAAAAAAGACACAAAACTGAGGAGTAAAAGTCAACTTGTTGAGCCTATCCTGGAAGCAAAGATATTTTGTTATATGTGGTTTATGATATGGCTCTAATGCAAATGACATTTTTAAATATAACATATAGTTTCACTGACTGTTTTTTCAAGCACATAATTTATTTTCATAATATTTTTAACAGCAATTCAACAGAAATTTCTTTTCATTTATTCATTATTTTTAACTCACCTCTCCAAGTAGTTAATTCTGCAAAGAAATGCCAGCAAGCTACAATATTAAAATATTAGTTATTACCATGATTACAAAGTTATCTTTATAGCTAACTTTAATGTGAAATATTACAACTACATTGTACGTTACAAAACTTTAATTGCTGTTGCAATACCACTCTAGGTTAATTCATTTCTTGAAAATAAAGAGCTCAATCATTTTACTCAATTACATTTGTATTGTACATGCTGTAGGTCAAAGGATTTTTAGGGGTTAACAATAAACTGATTTAAAAATACATATTGATATTTACCTGAATCCAATATACAAACATGTATTAAGTTTTGCACCTTTTTGATAGTATACATAGGAATATCATTGGCATGCGCCCAGGTAAAATCTCTGAACAGACAAGATGTAAAGTAAAACACTTTCTGTAGTTATCCACCATTGATATATTACATGAACCATACTTACAGGAACAGGAGACAGAAAATCACTGCCATCATTGCCATGCAGCATTCCAGTAGTTACAATACAATGCACTGCTATCTATAAAACATGCATACATTTATTAACTTTACATTAATAATGACTATAAGTTGAGTTGTAAAAACAGTGTTTATACGCAAATCCTTAGAGTATGGTCATTTCAAGCAAAATGCAATGATCTAAATTGACAAAAATTTACAGAGTGATCAAAGTCATTGACACTGGACCTAGGCCCTTGGAATTGGGAATTTAACATTTTATCAATACTTTCTTATCAACATGGGTACATCCCACTAATTATTTTTAGAATCGGTAGGAGAAGAAAGTAGTGCAGAAAAAATTACAAGTTCCTTAAATTGCAGACTTGCATAAAAAAAATTGGGCAGGTGTACTGAACTGAGCCTCACACTTGTTGATAAGGAGTATCTTTCCTACCAAAAAAGCTTTGAAAATGTAATTTATCAAGAAGATCAGCCGAATTATTTTGTGTATTATAACGCCATTGAGAATTCTGAAATTCCCCTACTTTCACTTTCATTTTTAGAGGTTCCCGCAGACAGACGCATTTTGCCGGAAAACGAATCTGACATGCCACCTCGAGATTTTAACCAAGGACAGACAAGTTGATGTGCTTTGATTTGAGGGGTCACTCACTACCGAACGAAAATTAGGGACATCGCTATGAGAAGAAACGTTAACATTGTCGCCTATGGGAAAACAATTAGTGGACTGTACCCATATTAGGAAGCCTATAAGTAAGTGAAAGATGTCATAAATCTTGAATTTATTTCAAAGTTGTTGTTTTCTATTATTTTCAATTGTTCAAATTTATGAAAAAAACAATTCTTATATTGTTGATACACATTTTTAAACAAATTGATTCATGAATAAAGGGTCTAGCCCCCCCCCCCCCCACCCCCGGGAACAGTCAACATGTATCACCCCTTGTTTACACATGTATCATGTAGATTAAATGTATCGATTTATATAATTTATTTATTCAGAATCATAAATGTATAATTTGATTAAGAAGCAATTATGTAGAAGTACATGCTCCACTGTGGTTTATTTTCAATACACAAAAATTCACAAATGAGTTCGGGATCGGTATTCAATCGGGGTCAAGGTCGAAGTGAAAGTAGACTTAGCAGAAACTGTTCAGGGAAGTGTTAAGCAGTATATAGGTGATGGGTATTTGTATTTTACACAGGAGGTAAGAGGTATACCCTAGTACAATATTTGTAAACAACAATTTAATGTTTTTGGAACATGTCGATGATCGGCGCGTCACATACTTGACATACATCATTTCAGATCAGTTGCGCGGTCAAGCTGGGTACAGTTGTCTGGGAGTTAAACGATGTGTGTGAACATGCACATTAACTGATTTTTCTCATATTTTTTAGCAATTGCATTACATGTATTTGTTGAATGTTCAATTATTGTCAGTAAAACATGATTTTTACCTATATAATTCTGCTGAATTTACTTAATTACCAATGTAAACAGTGTGATTTCAGGTGGGAGCAAATTAATCATTTTTTAAATTAATTAATTTCAAGTAATGGGCATAAAAGGAATATGGTAAAAATTGTACGTGTTGAATGTCTGTGTGTCTGTCTGTCTGCAAATGTTATATTGTACCATTTATTGTATTGATTTTTTTTTAGGTTTATGGTGATTGGTACAGGAAAAACATGAGGTCCATGCAGATGGTGTTTAAAACTATTGGCCAGCAAATGCACACCCATTTGAATACATCTTGAAAAAGAACCAGCAAAATGTGACAGTCGGCAAAATATGTAAGTTTAAGTTTTGCTAAAAAAAATTTCATTAGAGTGGGGGGATGGGGTGGGGGTGAGGAAATTTACATATCAAATAGGTGATCAGAATGTGAAAGTATTTAGCTATAACTAATCTGTACATGCACTGCTATATACATTTTGCAGCTCATATAGATTTTCTTTTCTTATTTAAGATTTTCAAATTAATTAGATCTACATCTTTGTATATTACACGGATATAAGAATTGAAATTTCATGAATATTTGACAGTCAAAATTATGTGATTTGTCAGGAAATTCAAAATTTTGTCTCATTTTCCTACAAATTACAAAATGGTTACCATGGAAACAAAACAACTTTAGTGAACTATTTATTTAATCTGCAACACCCCATATTTTTATTTTTTAAAGTAAATAATAGTATATAAGCACTGATTTTGTCTTAAATGAAAAGTACGGGAAAAGTAATGATACGCATGTATTGAGCTATCCATTATTATGATGTCATTGTGACGTCATAGATGAGTAAATTTGCATTGGTATAAAAATTGCTTTGAAACAAATGATTCTATATAGGATTATAAAGGCTTATAACTTTTTCATTCATAGTCCAAATTTCCTGAATGATACATCAATGGACAGGAAATAATAAGTACTTTTTTATTTTACTACTTTCGGGGTATTTGTGAACTTCATTTTTTTGTCATTTCTGGAGAAACTATGAATTAGAGGGTGAAAAGTGGTCATATTTTGTGCGGAAATACATTGATTTTTTAAAATAAGTGAAATTGACCCAATTACGTGCTTGATTATGATTTGACTATATGTATTGAAAGATATGAAGGTGATTAAGAATAGTATAAATGTGTCGATAGGCTAAAATTTGACTCAAAATTTGGGTGCAGTTTTGGCTAGATTGGAGCATTTTTTAAGGATATTACACATAGAACTGTAAATGCTGTAAAATCTTAATTAATTGTTGAATTTTCATGAAACTTGGCATGATGTCTCTACTTATGCTCTAGATTGACAAACAGTGTGAAATATTGTAAAATCAAAAAAATGCTTTTTCATATTGGGTACATCCCACTAATTATTTTTAGAATCGGTAGGAGAAGAAAGTAGTGCAGAAAAAATTACAAGTTCCTTAAATTGCAGGCTTGCATAAAAAAATTGGGCAGGTGTACTGAATTGAGCCTCACACTTGTTGATAAGGAGTATCTTTCCTACCAAAAAAGCTTTGAAAATGTAATTTATCAAAAAGATCAGCCGAATTATTTTGTGTATTATAACGCCATTGAGAATTCTGAAATTACCCTACTTTCACTTTCATTTTTAGAGGTTCCCGCAGACAGACGCATTTTGCCGGAAAACGAATCTGACATGCCACCTCGAGATTTTAACCAAGGACAGACAAGTTGATGTGCTTTGATTTGAGGGGTCACTCACTACCGAACGAAAATTAGGGACATCGCTATGAGAAGAAACGTTAACATTGTCGCCTATGGGAAAACAATTAGTGGACTGTACCCACACGATCAAAGCATGTATTTTTGGTAAAGAAATTGAGTACACACAAGTATTTCCTAAAATTTACTGAATTCTTTGAGAATTCTGGTCAAATGTGTCACCAGGCAAGTAATTAGTAAATATTCAAGGGTTGCTTTCATTTCTTTTGAGATAAAACATACATTTCTTATCAAAGCATGTGTTTTTGGTAAAGAAATTGAGTGCACACAAGTATTTCCTAAAATTTACTGAATTCTTTGAGAATTCTGGTCAAATGTGTCACCAGGCAAGTAATTAGTAAATATTCAAGGGTTGCTTTCATTTCTTTTGGGATAAAACATGCATTTCTTATCAAAGCATGTGTTTTTGGTAAAGAAATTGAGTGCACACAAGTATTTCCTAAAATGTACTGAATTCTTTGAGAATTCTGGTCAAATGTGTCACCAGGCAAGTAATTAGTAAATATTCAAGGGTTGCTTTCATTTCTTTTGGGATAAAACATACATTTCTTATCAAATCATGTATTTTTGGTAAAGAAATTGAGTACACACAAGTATTTTCTAAAATTTACTAAATTCTTTGAGAATTTTTGTTAAATGTGTCACTAAGTAAGAAATAAGTTAATATTCAAGGGTTGCTTTCATTTCTTTTGGGATAAAACACACATTTCTTATAAAAGCATGTATTGTTGGTAAAGAAATTGAGTACACACAAGTATTTTCTAAAGTTTACTGAATTCTTTGAGAATTTTTGTTAAATGTGTCACTAAGTAAGAAATTAGTTAATATTCAAGGGTTGCTTTCATTTCTTTTGGGATAAAACACACATTTCTTATCATATCATGTATTTTTCGAAGAAATTGAGTACACACAAGTATTTCACAAATTTTCACTGAATTATTTCATATTTCTAGTTAAATGTGTCACCAGGCAAGTAATTAATCAATGTTCACTGTTCGCTTTAACATCTAATTGTATAAAATGAACTTACCAGGAGGAAAAACATCTCTGTGAAAATCCCAGCGTCTCTTCTTAGAGCCATATTGAAAGGAAAGACTGCGCATGCGCAAAAAACTGCGCATGCGCGAAAGGAACTGAGGACTGCGCATGCGCGAATGCCTAGTCCTAAGGTTGTAAACAGTCGCTTTCGGAAGAATTTGGGAATGTAAACAGCGAAGAGTCCAGTCATCGAAAAACCGTTTTTCTTCAGCTTGTTTGGATGATTTAACCGATTCTTACTTGTGTAAAAGTGTGATAACATCTTTTTCTGTTAAATATACTCTGTTTATTTGGATAATTCCACAGGAACCGTCAACAGCGGACTTGAATTGAAGATGTGCGAGATCATGTAAGTATACTGCAAACTGCAAACTGTAAATGTTTTCATTTTTATACATATTTATCCCTTTAAACAATGTTCTAATGTCTTAAACTATAAACATTTTATTCTAATTAATATAAACAAAAATTGGGTGTAGTAGTGTAGACGGAAGGGGATAAATATTTACAAATACTCTGTCATATGATTCAATCAGCTATCAATGAGCCCTAAGACTAAAACAATCATATGTATTATGCCTTAATCAGGTTGTTACTCTTATCATTTCCCTAATAAGGTCAGAAAATAGTTTCTTTTGTTTCAATGTAATTTATAATACATGAATGTAGAATCATCATGACCATTTCTAATGCTACTGCTAAATGTTAAATAAGCTCACTCAGCAGTGCACTTACATAGTGTACATGTATGTATGATGTATTGTGAGTTATGAAACCTAAGTTAATCTTTTAATATTCATCATTACAGAGAATGGATTTGCTTGGACTCATGCGTCATCACAGTATAAAGGATTTTAATCTAAAAAGTATGTATGATTTTATTTTTATTATGTATTTTTACATGGTCATTAAAATACATAAACATCATTATCTGAGTTGAGGTGGCATGTATGCAGTTTCTCGGAACAAGTGATTTCTTCTTTCAAAAATCTTGAGAGTAAAAATTGAAATTTATGTTGAATTTTTCTGGTCATCATGTTGTTGTTACATAGATATTTTCTTCTTTTTCATATTCAAATTTCAAGACCAAAAAACAGAAAACCAAGAAAAAACATGAAATAGATAAATACAAGCAGAAAATAGAGAAAAGTAACTAAAACAAATGTATTCATACTTGTTTGCAAGTTGACAAGATAAACTGAATTATAATGTAAAGTTAATTATGTTAAATAAGATATGACTGAGGTTGCAGTATAAGATTTTATTTTTCATGATTTCTAAATGCATCACTTTTGGGGAAGAAATAGGTGAAATTAAAGCCAATTGTACAATCAAAAACATTTAAAATTTTAAATGTGTATGAAACGTGTATGACAAAGTTTACAATCTACATGCCTATAATGTTTTTTTTCTTTATTTCAGGAAAATGAGGAAATCCTGCACATTTGAAGCTGTAAGAATGCAGTTCATGCCATATGCTGTTAGAGTACATGTAAATGATGAAAAATGTTCAAACCAATGTCAAAGAGTCCCAAGTCTGAAATCATGGTGCTTTTATTAAAGAGATCAGTGTGTGTTTTCTGTGAATTGCTGACATTTGTGTAACTGTTCGGTTTATGACCATCTCTCTGACAATAACTCTGACATTTGAATTTCAATTTGATTGACGGATAAGGAAGCCAAATCTTATGCATGTAAAACATGATACAACTGTAATAAAAACATTGATAAACTTAAATTTAAACAAAATTCATGTACATGTATCTGATCTTTGCATTGAATTTATAAATGCTGTACATCATGTACATGGATACTTTTAATAACTCTGTCTCATGGTAATGGAATATTCAATTGAATTGTTAAACATTGTTGAGGAATCACCTTGAATAAAAATATTGTGAACTTGATAAAATATTTTTCCTTATTTAAACGCTGAAATTTTAAGATTAAATGTCAAGGTCAAAAACAAGGTTTACTCAAGAATGTGTTATAAATGCTGTAAATACTGTGAATTCTTATGGATGTTTTATAAGATCTAAGGAATGTGTGGAGCATTTTAATATTTCTCAATAAGACACATTCAAGATCAATTAATGGCAAGGTCAAATACAAACCTGGTGTAACGTCCGAGCAATTGTCAGATAAATTAATTAATCCAAGGTAGCAATAATATGTAAAATATAAGTAAACGCTCAATGCGTAATCCAGGTATTTAATCGCCCCCGGCGATTTACTCTCTCCTTGAAAATCAAAAGTCAGTATCGGTTTAAGTTTTATTTACACATAATCATAGTCAAGAATAATCCAAAATCAACACAATAAACACTGTATAATTAATCCTGAAACAATATTTGAGCGAAGTATATCCCAGCACAACTATATCAAAACTGCGTCCCCGTATCGAATAAGTACCCGTATATATACTAAATGACCATCACTCCTAAGGAGTGATGGGGTATAAACAAAGGACCGTCACTCCTAATGAGTGACCGGGTGTAAACAAACTATTCTAAAAATAGAACGAGTGACTGGGGTTACATAAATACTGTAGAATATTAACTTAACAATTAAAATTATAAATTTAGGAAAAGAGTGACTTCAAAATACGTAACAACTTCCCCCGCCTAAGAATTTTGACTCCGCTCAAAGATTATGTACATACAAACATACAACATTTTCAAATGCAAAAATAGTAATGATAAACACGTTCAATTAGATTCAAATATTTACAAACAGTCATATTTACACAATAAAATAAAATGGCACAACTGTTCTTGTATCCAGAGTCACTGCATAAAAATCACAAGGTAGAGTTCACGACACGCACGTTACGATTGTTAAAGTGATATGGCACTTCGGTGATAATTTCCATTGCAATGTCAGCAAAGTTCACATTCATTGGGTCCATATTTCTGGAGTGCGCGATGAATGTGTTACGCACGACTTCTGAGGTCCCGTCCGGATACACAGTCTCGGTCTTAATCAGAGTTAACGAAATCACGGTCGTCTCAGAGGTACTTCCGGTTTCGTTAGTAGTGTCCATGTCACTATCCTCTGTCGGCACCGCGGACTCGTATTCTTCATCTTCCATATATTGTTCGTGGTCCTCTCCCCGAAAGTCAAAGTCACTATCCCCGCACAGAAAGTCGTCAACATTTACTGCTGGCTCCTCGCGCATAATGTCCTCTAGCAATGACGAACTCACTGATAGGATGTCGCGATTATCCGGGTTAGGGTCAATCACCATCTTTTCCAACTCTTCTTCGTCTGACGATACGTTCTCATACTCCAGTTCACACGTTTCATCAGAAGAAATGTCACTATACTGGTCACTGAGAACTGTCACATACACGGGTTTCCTCGACTCACTCATCATGTCGCGCGTCATCTCTGTCCTGTCACACTTTGTCATTTCAGCCTTAGCCTGCTCCATAGTTAGTTTATGTACATTAAACAAATGTATCCGTAAATTAAAAAGTCTACCAAAAGGTCGTTGGCAAAAATTACACTCTTGAAGAATGCTGTTCTCTCTTATGTTGGTTTAACGCACTAATTGAATTTAATTGAATTCTGCATTGGTCGCATACAGCCATTCGCATTGAAAATAAACTAGAACTGGTTAGTCTCTGAATCTGGCAGGTCTCTTTAGTACCCGTCCTCTTCTGGTCATCCTCAACTTGGCTTCTGATTGGTGGAAAATTTTAGCGGGGGCGGCTATTGTTTCTGCATCTCTTTGAAGTCTCGGTAGCGCACGACCGCTGTCTACACTATTGTCCTCCCGCGCTCTAGGCGTTTGATCCGCCGACAACGTCTGGTCAGGGTATTCGTCAGGGAAGTTCCTTGGGTCACTGGTTGTTTTAGATCCCCGATAGAGTTTAATATTATCCGAATGAATAATAACTGGTTTTGATGTTTTGGAAAGTTGAATTTGATACAATACATCACTTAATCGTTTTATAACTGTCCATGGTCCTGTCCATTTTCTAGCTAATTTTGCTTTAGTTCCCATAATGATTTTTGGTTGACTTCGGCGAACTAAATCTCCAATATCGTAATTCACTGAATGTACATTCCTATTGTAATAGTGTTTCTGGCGTTCACAATTCTTTCCGGTTACTTCCCTTACAATGTCGTACATTTCACTCAAAGAATTTTCCAGTCCCTGCACATATTCCGCTTGATACACTGAATTTCTTTTTCCGTCAAAATTCTTGGTTATAAGGTCAACAGGTAAGGTAATTTCTTCGCCAAATACCATCCGATAGGGCGTGATTCCCGTTGTTTCGTGTATTGTACTGTTGTATGCAAATACCATTCCATCCACATATTTATCCCAGTCAGTCTGATTCACAGAAATGTATTTAGAAAGCATGTCTTTGATTGTTTTGTTACAGTACCCGCATCGTTATTCTTTACAATTCTATCGTGTTCTATCGTGCGTGTATCCTATCGTATCGTGCGTGTATCCTATCGTATCGTGCGTGTATCCTATCGTATACTGCGTGTATCCTATCGTATCCTATCGTATCGTGTTTTCCGTTTCTCAGGTTTTGCGTTTTCTATCGTGTTTTCCGTTTATCGTGTAGATCGTTTATCAGGTTCTATCGTGTATCGTGTTTTGCGTTTATCGTGTATATTCGGAAACCCTCGCTTTTTATCTTTACTAAACAAAGAAACTACTGAGCTATTCCGAGTTTCTTTTTCGTTTTGTTAATAAAAATAAGATTAATTCAACCGAAAAAGAGAAAATAAAGTTTTATCCATTTCTTTTTCATCAATATAAGAAATATTAAAGCGTAGAAGGAAAAAAATTAATAGCACATTTCATAAATGAATCAATTGATTTATTAATAAATAATTAAATAAGTAAATAAAATAAATATATCATTGTAAAACAGAAAGTGATTGTCAAAATTTAAACAGTAAGAAGTAAAATTATAAGTAAATCGATTACCTGGTCAATTTTTTTTTTTAAATAATTTATCGAATTGTATGATTTATTTTGTCAAAATTAAATACATTTAATATGATATTCTTAAATGAATCAGAGTTACCGGAGAATGATTTTTGGTAAGCTACGATGTTCGCGTACACAAAAAGCAAATAAATAAATAATAAGCAGGGTATTGATATGTATCTTTCTTTCATGCAATATTCTGTTTTTCCTTGTTTATCGTCTGATAACGTTAGTAATATTTTTACGCCTCTGATCTGCATGTATGCACATTTATTAGAAGTCTTGATGTTAGCGGTAACTGGAAATTCCAGAAGCCCCCCGTTTTTTGGAGAATACCTATACAGAAGGGTAGAAGCCCCAATAAAGTGGTAGAAGCCCCATAAAATTCAATGAAATGGGTTACATAAAACCCTAAGGTGATGTTTAAATGAATGATATTGATAACCGTAAATTTTAATCGCCAATTTTACTCCAAAGTCGACAGAAATCGGGCGACATTTCTTCTTGTCTTCATATACCGTACACCACGCCCGATCTAAAATCTCGATCGCTGAAGTCGTTTAGAGTAATCCGTGAAAATCATTACCATTATCTTGATCAAAAGTGAATAATATAATATATGATTTTTATTTTAAAAAAATATATATGAAAGGAAAGTTAAGAATATAAATGAAGCATCAAATATTTACATATTTCCTAAATGAAATAAAATATTAATTATGAACATATTTCATGGCCTGCTTGAATACTTTTATCCACACTGGTTTGCACCTACCAAAAAGAATTTTATATCGAAAATCATTATTGAAAATATGAAAATATTTGTATAGATTACGTGTACTGTTACATAAAAACATTGAGATTTAACCTGTTGATATAGATTACTGTAACAGTGAAAATACTAATTGATTGGGTGTTTTAAATGAATTTAACTAGGCAATTAATAATTAATGAAGTTCCTTTTTGAAAATTCCGATCATTTATAATATAAAATTAAGTTAAATAAATTAATGAATAAAGTGATTTAAGTTGTTAATTTATTTAATTTCAAAGGTATTTGTTTTGGTTTCTTTTTCTTCCAATTGTTTATTTATATTTGAAATTCAGTATTCATGCATTCATTATTATTTTCCAGTTACTTGTTGTAATTTTTTTTTGGTTCTGTTTTATTTTGGGGAGGTTTTTTTTTAATCATTTTTTTGTTTATTTATTAGAACAAATTATACTCATTGATACTAGAAAGCAATATGTATCCATTAGAATGAAATGTGCGGTCAACCAACCCCTCCCCCCTCTCCCCTATCTGACACTTCGGCCCGTGTGTGTTTGATCACCATCAACATACCTGTACTGATTTCTCACCTGTGGTCAATTAGTAACCTCGAATACTACCTGGTTCTAATAAAACGCATCTACTTATTTTCGGGAGTTTGTTCCTAACTTGTTTGAACAAACTTATCAAAGATTTACTTCAAGATAAATTAAATAATTGTACAATTTATGGATTAAAAAATCATCTCACTGCATGAATGTTAAATAAAAATTCAAATAAATTAATTTAATGAAATGAAGTCCCTAATCTCAATCCACTGATTTATTTCATTTCGTACAATGTTTCCATTATGTTTATGTAAATAAGTCTTTTAATGAACTTTAAAAAAAAAAACTGCACTTATGGTACATGCACTTTCGGATCATCGGGTTTTCTACGTAATGCGAACAAAATTAATTCTAGGAAACAATTTCATCGATCATAGAAGCGGATGAAATAGTTCTAACATTCTAAACTTTGAAAATTAGCTCGAATTATTTTTTTACGGTATCTTTCTATAAAAATAAAACAAAAGAAGTCTCATTCCGCCGTAACCAATCAAAACTTGTAAATACACCGAATCAATTTATAGTATTAATCGATTTCATTCCATACGCATATAACTTTATTTAAGAATTCAATATTATATTTGGCTATTTGGTTAGATCTTGTTTATCTTATTTTAAATTGGTTACGGACTTTCAACATCCCGCCCTTCGAATATGCCTCATATGAGATTACCGGGTCAGTCTAGTAATTCATTTGCCGAATTAAACCTATTTTTTGTTATTATTAGAAACAGTACAAACAGGGTTTAATAGCAATGATTTATAATTATTTAGTCGGAAAAGTCGCATTTCACTCTTTTAATATTTGTTAAACAATTTTTCTGTTTTGTATTGTAAAGAAAAAAGTACATGTGTTTAACCATTCAATGTTCGTTAATAAATACGGATTTTAAGTATCTGATATATAAATGTTTACATGTACATAAGTATATAAACGTACATGTGCAGTTGTAGCAGATTTATATTGTCATGACACAGTTTATATGTACTGTGCATTTATGCAGAGCGGCATTATTTTAACAATTATTTAGATTTCTATTCAGGAAATTAATTTTCTTTAACTGTTTAGTTCTTGATAGATCTATCATGTTGAATTTATTAATTTTGTTAAAGCCGTTTTCTTTGAACCTTTCTTTCGGCCGGTCTTCTACTTGTATTTTTTTCTTCTAAGATATTAGTATTTAATTGCGAATTTTGGATATATCGCAGATTGTAAGCTTTAGACATTAAATACAAATATTTAATTTATTGCGTAAATTTCTTCCCCGAAATAACTTGGTACTTGTAGATAAATTTATTAGATATAAAATTAAAATGTATATTTTTTTCAGAAATAATAAATCTGTTTATAGAGTTTTAAAATTCACACCCGCGAAAAGAAATAAAAAAAAATACTGTCTCCATTTCATAATAATCCATTTAATCACTGTCAATTTTTTTTATAGAAATAAACAACTTTTGTAAAATTACCACAGAGATCTCAAATTTTTTTTTATAATAATTTAAGGTACTTTATAGTTTAGATTTAAAGCTCTGCAACTTCTTAAATTAAAATATAATTTAATCTAAATAATCTTTAATCTTTGAATTTAATTTAAAATAATCTTTTCGTCTTGTCAGAAAACATTCCGCATTTTGAAACAATCCTATCAGGTTTTGCGTTTATCCTATCGTGAAGATCGTTTATCAGGTCCTTCGTGTTTTGCGTTTATCGTGTTTTGCGTGTATCGTGTTTTGCGTTTATCGTGTTTTGCATTTATCCTATCGTGCGTGTATCCTGTCCTATCGTGCGTGTATCCTATCGGATCGTGCGTGTATCCTATCGTATCGTGCGTGTATCCTATCGTATCGTGCGTGTATCCTATCGTATCGTGTATCTTGTAAAGAATAACGATGCGGGTACTGTAAGTCTTTCGATCATTCCGTCAGACTGTGGGTGGTATGCAGTCGTACGCGTTTTGTTGATTTCTAAGAGTTTGCACAATTCTTGAAATAAATTACTCTCAAACTGTTTGCCTTGATCTGAGTGGATCTCCTGCGGACAACCATATCGTTTGATCCACCCCCGAAACATGGTTTCAGCTACTGTCTTCGCTTCAATATCTCTGAGCGGAAATATTTCTGTAAACTTTGTAAAGTAGTCGGCAACTACTAAGATGTACACAAATCCATTTAGTGATTTAGGGAAAGGGCCAGCGATATCAACTGCAATTCTTTCGAATTTCACGCCACTGAGATGTGTTTTCATATATGCTCTCCTTTTCCTTGACGGATTTTTCCGCTCTTCACATATGTCACAGGACCAAACATAGTCATTCACATATCTTCTTTGGTGTGGCCAGTAATATTGACTTTTCGTTATTTTGTCCAAGGTACGTCTTACTCCTAGATGTTCTGCAGTCTGGGCATCATGAAAATTCCACATAACTACATTACGTAACTTCCTTGGAATACACACTCGGAATCTTTCCCCGTTTTTCTCTATCCAGTTAATACCTAGCACACCTTCTTTCACTTGAAGTAATTCCCATCTAGAATACAGAAATTTTCCTTCAAATCCGAAGTTTGATATAGAATGAATGGGCGGTTTTGAACATTTGGATCTTCCTTCCATTTAAGAAACGGCGATAATTCTTTGTCCTCTAACTGGAATTTCCTAATGTTTTCTAAACTCAGGGATTCCTTCGGCTGTAATTTAGGCTTAGCCCGCTCAGGTCGATTGGCGGTTCTCTTTGATGTTTTCTCCGTCAGCGCATCACAGGTCGAATACACAGGTGATACATGATCAACTTCGGTAAACAATGTATCGATACCAAATAAATCAGAAACATGATTATCGGTAACATTATGGTCAAACGACTTCCGTAATTCTTCGATGTGACGATATTGTTGATCATTAAAGTTTTGTTGACAGTCTAATTTACACCGTCTACACTTTGCTTCCTGTGAGTACATTCTGGTCAATCCATCCGCGTTTCCGTGACGCTTTCCAGGGCGATGTTGTATTTGAAATGTATAGGCAGCTAGTTGTTGCAGCCATCTCGCTACCTGTCCATCAGGCTCCTTGAATTTGTGTAGCCATACCAACGAACCATGGCCTGTTCTTAAAATGAATTCACGTCCAAGTCAATAGTGTTTAAAGTGCTTGATAAAATAAACAAGCGCTAGCATTTCCTTGCGCGTAACACAATAATTTTTCTCCGCACTTGATAATGTTCTACTTCCATATGCTATCACTTTCTCTTGTCCATCTTGAATTTGTGATAAAACTGCACCTATTGCTTCATTACTTGCGTCTGTGTCCAAGATAAATGATCCTCCATTTACTTCCGGGTAACCAAGTATGGGAGCACTCAGCAGCTTAGACTTTAACGAATGAAATGCTTCATCACATTCTTCAGTCCAGTTCCATTGAATATTTTTACTAGTCAGTTCATGCAGACATTTTGCAATTTTAGCAAAATCTTTAATGAAACGTCTATAATATGAAACAAATCCAAGAAAACTTCGTAGTTCCGTGACACTTTGTGGAGCTTGCCACTCTCGCACGGCTTTTGTCTTACTGGGATCAGTCATAATTCCTTGTTCCGAAACAACATGTCCTAGGAAATTTACTTCTTTTCTGAAAAAGTAACACTTGCTTGCTTTCAGTTTTAAATTTGTACGTTCTAAGCGATCAAACACAAGGCTTAGATTTCTCAAATGTTCCTCAAAATCACGACTATATACAATAATATCGTCCAGATATAGTACTGCAATATGCCACTGTAATCCATACAATGCTTGTTCTATTACTCTCTGGAAAGTAGCAGGGGCATTGCACAAAGGGCATCACTTTGTATTGAAATAATCCAGCGCGAGGGGTTCCGAATGCCGTTTTCTCTTTATCACTTTCCCTCATTGGAATTTGGTGGTAAGCCATGTTAAGATCCAGCGAGGTAAACCATCTCGATCCAGCTAATGAGTCGAGATCATCGGCAATTCTCGGGATAGGGTATGCATCCTTAATTGTCTGTGCATTCAGTCGCCTATAATCTACACATAATCTCCGTGATTTATCTTTCTTTTGTACCAAAACAAGTGGAGATGACCAGGGGCTATTTGATTTCTCGATCAATCCTTGTTTCAACAACTTTTCAATTTCAGCATCTAATATATCTCGCTTGAATATAGGAATTCTTCTCACTCGATCTTTAAATGGTCTGTCATCACTTAGGTTGATACGATGTTCTCCTATTCTTGCGCGCTCCGTGGGCATTTTAGGATCCGCAAACACAGATTTACGTCCTAGTAAAAACTTTTTGAATTCCATTGCTTGTTCTTTTGACAGGTTTTCACATCCTTGTTGAAACACCTCAAATAGAAAATCCGGAAGTTCATCCGACACACTTCCGGTTTGCACATTACACACATCATTCCATGGAAATGAATCACAAACACAACTCACTGGTGCTAATAAAGCAATTTCGGTATTTGTCTTCACACAAATTTCACTGTTCCCGGGATTAAATACACGCACATACACAACGCCATTTTGTGCTTTCACTAAAGTATGCGCCATAGTCAGTCCATGACTATGAACAAATTGTTTAATCGGAACTAATATTCCTTCTTTGATATTAGTCCTGGAATTCACTTTTGACTTTAACACAGCTTCATGCCTCGGGGGAATAACGCTATTTTCCACAGACACTACTATGCAGCTTTGTTTGATTTCCTCACTTGAGCTGGCAGTTCCCAAGCTCAAACTTAGGCTATTGTTATCATAATTCCACTGCCCTTGAAATTTTGTCATAAAATCTTGTCCAAGCAAATTACACTGTACGACTCCCACGAAAACGCGAAAATAGACATTCATATCTCCGAAAGTTAGAATCATTTTTGCAGTTCCAAAGGTTTTTAACTCCCTTCCATCAGCAGTTTTGAATTTCTTACGCACTAGCTCCAATACAGGTCTATCTAATGGAAGAATACTATAATATGCTTCCTCTGTGATAAACGTATTCACCGCACCTGTGTCGATTTTCCAGTCTAACGGAGTGCCTTCCACTAATCCGCTCACTTTCATACCAGATTCCCCGTGGACAATCACTAGATCATTAGTCATTTTACTCTGCACATCCGCTTTAACTCCGAAATCTGTGTGCGTTACAACATCTGTTTGAGTTTCAGAACATGAAACATGACGCTGTAAATTTGCTGTATTAGGCCTGTTTTATGCGGTGACCGACGCATGGCCTACTGCCTCGGTCGATTCAAGTTTAATCGCTGACTTCCATCTCCGGAATATTTAACACTTCCTGTTCCGGGTTTACCGACATCATGGTTGCCATTGTTTTCAGGAAACCTGTTCTTTGGACAATTTCTCATTAGATGCTGAGACAAGTTACACTTAAAACATCTTTTCCCCGTATAGTCGAAATTTTTAGTTGATGTTTTGTTACCAACGTACCGTTTGTCAGTTACTGTGTACACCTGTGGTTGGTATTCTTTCTTCACGTGGGGCTTTTTATTTTCAGTAAAGCGTATGCACTCTTCTTGCATAGCAGCTGTAACACCTTCATCTAAAGTTCTTGGGCGCGTTCGCTTAACTGCAAGGCGGAAGTCGTCATTATCGCTACAATTATCCATGAATGTTTTCATTGAGCTTTCCATTACATACTCTCTGTTCTCGGGGTAAGCACGACGATACAAGTCCTGAATGGCCTGTCCAAAATCCCGGAATGTTTCTTTGTCCTGTTTCCTGCGTAGCTTAGCTTCAGCTATATAACTCTCCTTAAGTGCTGTATGCCCAAATCTCTGATTTAATGCCTCTTTCAATGACTTGTACTGTCCCAAAGTATTTTCCGGAAGTCCATAAGCAAGCGCTTCAGCTTGATCCCTTAAAGTTGTTAAAAGAATGCGTCTCATGCGCTGCTCTGACCACTGATTCAAACTTGCCACATTTTCAAAGTATCGAATGAACTCGCTCCAAATAGTGAATCCATCTCCCTTAAATACTCGTTTCACAGGAATATTAATAATATCCGCTGATTGACTAGAGACTGTAGGTGTGACATGTGAAAAATCTGTGTTTTCCCTGTTCGTTCTCGGTCGAGTTCGACTTCCTCGCACAGTACTAGATACTGGCTGTCCGGATTCCTCTATGTTGCGTTCTCGGTTGACACATAGTTTCCAAATTACACTTCCTATCACAATGCATCCCAGAATGGATCCTGTCATGAATATGAATTCTCGAGTAATCCAACACAAAAATTCGCCAGGGAAAAATTTGTAAATCACAGCTATCACTGAAGCACACAGTAAACTCAAATACATCCAGAATTTTAACAAATTTCCCCATCCCTTAGGACGTTCGACTTCGGGTGTCAAGTGTACCTCCGTTTCCGGAGTACATAAATCAAAGTCGGGTGTACGACAAATTGGAGTTTCCGCTTCCTCAAACTCCGTCAACAAATTTCTTCGCACTGAACTTCGCGGGGCCCTTGGAGTCTCCGCACTCCGTATAGTTTCCATATCTAACTTGTATATCTCAGGTTGTTTAAATAGCAATGTCAATATCACCGCAATGTTCGCCACCAAAACACCAGTCACAAATAAATCCAGTTTGACAAAATAATTACATTATTCACATCACATCTAATAAAGTTACACGTGAATTTTGATGCGGCAAGCACATGCTGGACATCGGTAGAAATGGCTCACAATCCCCTTACTTTCGATTATCAAACGATGCCGATTTTCTGTTTTGATGAACATATTGTAACAATTCGGGCACTCTTTCCTCAAATCGTATGGTTCAATCCTGATGAGCACTTTATTCCCTGAATCATCATAATCATAAATGTACCTCAGTCTCTGGTTCGAAACGTTTCTAGGTAAATCCATAGTTCACAAATTCACTGAATTATCACAAAAATAAATCAAACCGGAATTGTTAAATCCCACTGGAATTATAATATCCCACTGGCTGCCACCAGCTGTAACGTCCGAGCAATTGTCAGATAAATTAATTAATCCATTTTTATTGCAGGTAGCAATAATATGTAAAATATAAGTAAACGCTCAATGCGTAATCCAGGTATTTAATCGCCCCCGGCGATTTACTCTCTCCTTGAAAATCAAAAGTCAGTATCGGTTTAAGTTTTATTTACACATAATCATAGTCAAAAATAATCCAAAATCAACACAATAAACACTGTATAATTAATCCTGAAACAATATTTGAGCGAAGTATATCCCAGCACAACTATATCAAAACTGCGTCCCCGTATCGAATAAGTACCCGTACATATACTAAATGACCATCACTCCTAAGGAGTGATTGGGTATAAACAAAGGACCGTCACTCCTAATGAGTGACCGGGTGTAAACAAACTATTCTAAAAATAGAACGAGTGACTGGGGTTACTAGAATATTAACTTAACAATTAAAATTATAAATTTAGAAAAAGAGTGACTTCAAAATACGTAACACTGGTTTACTCAAGAATGACTGAATGAGTTAAAAATACTATAATTCCAATCTTAATTTTATTTATCGATTCCTTGTGTTTTGATTGGACGAGAACAAATTCAAGAAAAAGTTTACACATCGATGAATTTTTCAACCTAGAACTACTTTCTTGACTGTTGTAAAAACAATGAAAACAGATAATTCTAGTCTGTTTTAGCTAAAATATGATTAGCCTACAAGAAACTTATAAAAAATGAATTAATGAATGAAAAAGAGATAAACAGGACTGACAGACGGGAATATTATGTTTATGTCATTGTCGGATCACAAGTGTGAAATATTTTGAAATCGCTGATCATGCTCTCATTTTCTCGACGTTCCATATCAACTCAGTTGGTATCGTAATGTGATAGGGAAAAGAAACGTACCTCAGAATCTTGCCTTTTCAGCATCAAATCATATATTTACATCCTACAGATCTCATATTCTCCCTAAATCTTTGAACGAACCAGAGCAAATCGAGGACGTCGTCGGTATTCAACTTTCGTCATGACGTCAACATGGCGAATTCAAGGACGTTTCATTTTGGAGAATTAATTCGCGTATTTACGATATTTGTTGACTTGAACAACATTGAATGAGTTTTATAAGTTTAATTTATAGATTGTTTTGACAAATAAAGTTGGATTTTATCAATATTCATCCTGTATACGTTTCTTTGCGGCATAAAGTATTCCTGCGCCGTACAAAATAACGGATTGTATGGCGGCCTCAAAGAGAAATAATTTAAACAATTAAAAAAAATCGTAATATTGGAATTATAAGAGTTAAACGTTCTTTTTTTCAGAATTTATCGATGTGTAAACTCTGCCTTTTTACTCACAAACTTTACATAAAAGTGCTTCGCACTTTTATTCAGTTTGTGAGTAAAAAGGCCGAGTTTACACATCGATGAATTCTGAAAAAAGAACGTTTAATCCTATAGTAAATTGACTGTGAATTCTTAATTTCTTATGCATGTTTTATAAGATCTAAGGAACATGTGTGACCTCACTACAGTATTTATTACTGTCAATCTGTCAGACAATAACAATTTAGAAAATATATTCTATTAAACATCAATTGTTAATAGCCATTCTCTGTAACCACTTAAACTTCGTTGCCACACATGGTCACCGATTTTGATGAATCTTCACCCATGCTTAGTACTTGACACCAAAAACAAATATCACACAAAAATTTGTTGCTAAGTGTCTCGGTTGCTATGGCAACAGCCGGAAAAGTTTGAAAAATCCAGATTTTCAGCCACTTTAAATCTTGACTGTGGCTTAATAAAAATTAGAAAAAGCAAACAAACCATTCTCACAAAAACATGACACCTTGATGTCACTTATACTGTAGAAACTGTTTAGAATATATCTCTAAGTGGTAACCAAGGATACATTTGAAATGCTAAAATATGCTGAAAAACACTCCGTATTCACTAATGGTAGGTGTTACATGGTTAAACTCAATCAACGACTTAAGAAAAACAATGAAAATGTTTGACCTTAAGTATATAAATATAAGCAATATCATTCTATAAATAACTTTAATGGTTACCATGGTAACACAGTGTTACCATGCAAAACCAGTAACTAAGATTGGGTTAATGCTACTCTCTTGAGGAAAAACATGAAAATTCAAGACTGGCAAATATGCATCCTTAGGACCTTTCAAAACCAAAACCATAAGAAAAATTGGGTATAATTGCTACTTTGTAGTGTTACCATGGAAGCAAAGTACCAGTGCTTAAAAGTGAATTATTTTCCGCTGCATTAAGAATTAAATTGCCATTTAATCAAGAAACAAATTAAAGGACTCAGCTTGAATAGTACTAATCTGTTAAAACTGAAGTTGAATATCATATATTGATAAAATTTGATGAATAAAACAACACTGTTGCTATGGTTACCAAGAAGGGAAAATGTTCGATTTTGTGAACTTTATATCAGTATTAAACGCTGTGGGCCAACTTCTTGCATCCACTTAGAGATTGGATGATAGGCAAAATTAAAAGTCAAATTAGCTGTTAATAAATATCAACCATAAAAGTTTTGGGAATCTATATTTAAAGGTACGTATCCAAGAAAACAAAATATTTTTCAGGTTTTTAAGCATATATTTTCTGCTTATTTCCATAGCAACGCTCTATTTATAGAATCTAATCTGAATTTTTTCAAATGGAAAAATTTGGAGCACACCAAAATCTTATAAAATTGATCATTAGTTATGAGGAAATGTGCTTTTCTTAAAAAATAGGATCATATTTAAACATACATAGTGTTACTTTGAAGGCTCTCTGGGGCATAAAAACCTTGGCAACCATTGCCAACCAAAATGAAATATCATATTTTTTTCTTGGTATGTGTTTCAAGGCTCTTTTTTCTATTATTTGGTCACATTTCATCCTATAATTGCTTTTTATTTTTCCGTGTATGACTTAATAAAATTCAATGAATATTTTTTTTTTACTTTTGAATACTTTGTTACCACAGTAACGCATGGAATAGTTGATTTACCAAACATGTTTATCATGCATTTGAGACATCTGACCTTCAACTTTTGGAAACAGTCATTAACTATTGTTTGCTTTGCCACAAATGTTAACTATGGGGCTCTGAACATGTTAAAAAATGCCATTTTTCGAACTTTAAGACATGTTGCCATGGTAACTATAACACATAGCAACCAATTTTTGCCTGATTTTAGTTAAGGGTGTCAAAGACTTTTATCATAGAGAGTTTGGAGAAATTCTGAGACTATGCGTGCCACAGCTCCTATATAAAATTTCAAGTCATTACAGAGAATGGCTCTTAAATTTTCACACGTAAAACAAAATTGGAAATTGAAATACATTTGTACGGCACTGAGCTCACACACCATAAACTGAGAAGAAACTGAAGTTAAATAAAAAAAAATAACCTTTCGATTACCTTCGATTATCTTGAATTTTATTTAGAAACTATATATTTTGCATGTTTGTAAATTATCACATACAACAGATGATGAACTGAAATTTTAAATAAGAATAAATTATGAATCTAAATTTAAAAAAAAATCATAACAATTTCACATTTAAAATGTTTAATATGTGATACACAAGATATTCTAGATCTACATTTTGACTTGTCTGTTTGGTTTATCGTCTAGTCATATCTTCTTTTTTTTAGAATTGCATACAGAAAACCTGTTATACTGGCAAAGTTAGACTATACATGTACATGCATGTTATTCATAGTGCTCAGTTAAGGAAAAAATACAATATTAAATGAAACATATACTTTAACATTATGACCGTATAGGCCTATGATTTTTAAAAAAAAATAATTATAAAACGCCGGACGGAAGTCGCGATCCCGGGTCTCCCGATCATTGTTAGTAGGAAAATTAAAACACTAATTATATTTTTTCTTTAATTCTTCTGGAAGCCCAATTTCTTTACATATGTTCGCAAAATCAGTACTTCCCCACGTTTAATTACGATCTGTTTGTTTACATTAATTTTTAACATGGTAATTGTCATCTCCCTCGGGAGATGACACATTAAGATTGTATGCCGGAAGTGAAGACCTAGTGTAAGCCTCCATTAATCTTTCGGGAGTCCTCGATGTTTTACAGAGTTCCAAGTAGCCTGTAAACTGGTTTTCTTTTAGAAGAACTAGCTTAGGAGTGTGTGATCTACTTTCGGTTTAGGCCTATTTCAAAGCCAAGGATAATTTAGAAAAAGAAGTACGATGCTTATAAATATCAATAGGTTCGGTGTGTCGTATATATATATATATATATTGATCCTCAATACTATGCCTTATAAAATTGGTAAGCCACACAAGGAGAATTGATAATGACGTGATTTTTATATATAGATTTGTTGACGCGAAGGGAAAACTGGTTCTCGCACAAAAGAACAAGCTTACAATTAGATTCTGCAAAATTATGTTAATTTTCTAGTCTGTAATTGGATTTATTAAATTAATTCCTGTCAAACTTTATTGACTAGCTGCTTTTAAATGAATGATAGTTATTGTTGATAATTCCGTATTGTGTTAAGGAAATATAGTTCAAGGAAAGTATTTGAATTTAAGTAAATTGTAAACATCCAGAAGCACAAAGACCCCTAGAATGAAATTTCACCAAAACTCGCCTTGGGTGCTCTAGCAGACGTCCATGCTTTCCATATATATACTGCGGCCAAAAGAAACTGCGTATTTTACTGTGGGGTTTGCTGAATAAGTCATTTGGGAACTTCAGGTGAAATAATCCATATATTCATTGCATTAAAATATTTCCCTTTCTGTTTTATTTCTTTGACATTATTGATACCAAAGAGATGACATTTCAGGCTTTCTTGAAAGCCAAACTTGTGATAATCGTAAATTTAATTTGTGCGGTGAGTCGGGAATTATGGAATGCCGATCTTGATTATTTTTCTCCATTAAAATACATAACATTTAAACAAATACCATAACTATATCTGATTTTTTTTTCTGGTTATTCTTTTTTTTTTCGTTTTGTCAAATTAATTCCTAAATATTAAAAAACTGAGAGTTGCAGGATAGGATAGGATAGGATTAGACTGAAATCACAGGATAGGATTGTGGATGCAGGATTCACGATAGGATAGGATAGAATTGTCATTTTATAGGATAGCAGCACTGTATGTGGAATTTAAACAAGCATTCTGAGAGTATTGCATAAGCAATACATGTCCCCTACCGGGTTCCCCTTTTTCTTCAGGATGTCATTTTTAAGCGGTTAGCTTCGCTAGCCGCTATATGGCATGTGTCGGCAACCGGAAACCTCCATAAGGCGCTACCTATCGACAACAGACACTTCAACAAAGCCTCTACCAATGATTTGTTTCTAACACATATAACATATGTTAAATAAAATCAAGACTATCAAAACAACATAATCTTTCGGTTTTTAATTTTTATCTGATTTTGTTTGTCAATGAAATAAATTTATTGTTGTATTTTAAAATTTTATGTATAGGAGCATTTGGTGTCGAGATTAAATTTCCGTGACGTCAGCTGATGGCGATCGGGCCCTGTGACAAAATTTGAAGTCAGCATGAAGTTTAGCTGATAACATTATAAACTTAAGGAAGAAATATATAGCGAGAAATATCATATTTGAACCCAATGCTACACGAAAACCAGCAGGCATATCCGATTTATGTGTTAAAATAAAGCCTGAATTGAACAGGGAGTCAAAATGGCGTTGCACACCTTGTGTATCTAAACTGTACCTAGAGAGGTAGAATGTTTCGATATTTGGCTAATTTAGAGACTTACTTATAAAAATTCAGGTGCCTTTGATTAATTATAACTCACCCCTCATGAACAATAAATATTTGATCGAATTATGCTACTGGCACAGAAAGGACGGGTTAATTACTGGTTAAGGGGTTGAAAGTTATTACAGACTGCAAAACATCGGAGAATCTCTCGATCAAGTTTCATTTTCCTTGCCAAAATATTTAGCTATCCCTTCAATTAAATTAAGTAATACTAGTACATGAAGAAAAATTTATATACAAGTACATAAAGCTTTCTTCATGTACTAGTATAAAAAAAACTGAATGCATCTCTGCATCCATGCTGCCATGGAGAGTTCGTCCATACTCATATGCCTCCTAATATTGTCTTTTCACCAGTTCTGGCCAGAAATACTGAAATTTCCTCATGTTCACTTAAGAAAACCCTCTTTGATACTTTTATGCCTTTATTTTTCCACTTACTTTTTTAACGCAACGTACTTTCTTGACCAATATGACCCAAAACTCAAAAAACACGTGTGACTTATGTATCGAATCATGTTAATGACATGTTGTTAAAACTACTTAAACCTTGTTGTCACATAAATTCATGGGTATGAAAAAATTATTCTTGTGTAAAAATATAATCCCTAATTTATTCTGCCCAGTATATAATAAACAGATGTACTCAGTATCTGTATCAAAATACAGAATGAAAAGTGATCGGTCTCAAATGAAAAACGGATCCTTGAAAGTTCCGGTGCCTAGGAAAAGTAAGCATCCCCAATAACAGGTCACACCTTCTGACCCGCAGTGAGCATACGAAACTGAAGCCCTCTGAAATAAGATTAATTTACATATTCTCTGCTCGTCCATCCGTTTTTCTCAGACTAGCCAGCTAAAGATCTATGTACAGAACTCCAAATAAATTAATCTTAAGAATTTGAATTATCATTACCGTCTTCCTTGGAAGACGGTATTGTATAGTTGAAGTTTTTTTCACAGTCGTCGGACTATGCACTTCCTCTCTTTTGTGATTGGTAGAAATTGCATGATGAGAAAATTTTCAATTATTTCATTGGTTGAAACGCTGTTCAAGGCAAGGAAGATAACTTTCTGATGATATTTTTCGTACAATTCCAATCTTTAAAAAATGACAAAACGAACAACAAAATCAGCAGTAATTAATTCTGAATAACATAGCGTTTTTACTGTTTTGTAGTGATAAAAGTGTTTTATAGCGATAAATAAAAAGGTCTCTTTAATTTCATTATAAATAAGATTTGATAGTTATTGCTTGCAGGCTTTACAATTTGTTATTATTCTTTTCCCCTTTCTTGTTTGAAGATTGAATGGGAATTAGCCGAGGTTTGCCGAAAGCTCTCGGCCAGTCAACGTTTACGGAGATGACCGAGCGACAACCGTGGTAGGGCTAATGCCCGTAAAAAGCTTATTTAGAAATACAAAATCAAGAAATTCAAAAGAAGTATAAATCTGTTTACTATTTAAAATTGTTGCTAAAGACAGTAAGCTTTTTTGAAAAGCTCTACTTGTTTTATTTTCTTTTTGAGTAGGCTTTACAGTTACCTAATTTCAGAGTCAATAGAGCATAAAAGACAATTAAATTTGCAACATCAACATATTTTTTTTCGTTCTGAGCACATTTGGACGCCACCAATGGAGACAATTAGGAAGACATTTTTGAAATTGAACTTCCTGTCTTTCAAACTGAAAATCTCAGGTTGATATTTTGAAACATACATTTGTGACATCAGTCTGGGATGTTATTGGTTTTTCCATTTAGTTGAGTACTACAAAATTCATTGTGTTTGCTTCTTCGCTGATGACATTGGACAAAAATATGCATGCTTACTTTAATATCATCACTGAATGCATTTTTTGTTAGTCTACACTGTACAGTCAAATTCCATGAAAGCATGCTAACCGCTTTTCAGTACTTTCAGTACTTTGATTTAATGTGCAAAAGTCATGTCCAAGGTTAAACTGAAAGATTTTTAAGTTGCAAATGCCTTAAATCTAATAAAATAACAAACATTGAGACGACAATTCAACTCATTTATCCATCGTCCTTTCCTCGCTTCATATTTTTGTCGACAATCGGAAGTTAGCGCAGTTCGAACCTGGTCTTAATTAAGAGATTATGAAAAATATTCAAAATGCCATAATTCTGTCAAAAATCAATGAAGCGAAACGAAATTCGAACTTGATCTGTAACTTATTAAGATACACTCATGTACCAAAATTCAGCTCAATAGCTGCAAGCGTTTAGAACAAAAGTGCGGAAAACCAAGTGGAAATGAAAAATATTCAAAATGCCATAATTCTGTCAAAAATCAATGAAGCGAAACGAAATTCGAACTTGATCTGTAACTCATTAAGATACACTCATGTACCAAAATTCAGCTCAATAGCTGCAAGCGTTTAGAACAAAAGTGCGGAAAACCGAGTGGAAATGAAAAGTATTCAAAATGCCATAATTCTGTCAAAAATCAATGAAGCAAAACGAAATTCGAACTTGATCTGTAACTCATTAAGATACACTCATGTATTAAAATTCAGCTCAATAGCTGCAAGCGTTTAGAACAAAAGTGCGGAAAACCAAGTGGAAATGAAAAGTATTCAAAATGCCATAATTCTGTCAAAAATCAATGAAGCAAAACGAAATTCGAACTTGATCTGTAACTCATTAAGATACACTCATGTATTAAAATTCAGCTCAATAGCTGCAAGCGTTTAGAAAAAAAGTGCAAAAAACCAAGTGGGACAGACTGACGGGGACGGACAGACGGACGGACGGACGGACAGACGCAGAGGAAACCTATAGTCCCCCGGTTTCACCGGTAGGGGACTAATAACGACAAAACAACACGCTGTAGTAAGTTTTTATGTAGTTTGATGATTTCTTACTGGTTAAATAAGCAGATAAACTCATTTTGTGGTATTTTAAAGAAATGTTGTATGACGTATATTGTGTATGATGTCATAGTCAAGTTTTCCCGTACAAATTAGGCTCCGCCTTCTTTTTGTAACCTTAACTGTGCTGCGTACAGACTAATTTTTCATGAAGGACAAATTACACAAGCGAGGTTTTGCACAAGTATTTTAGAATTTCTCATCTTTGATTAACCGTAACATTGAAAAAGCATTCATTCAGAGAGGAAGTGGTAAATGTACTGATTAGATTTTTTCTCAAACTAAGGATTGCCAGTCTATAAAACAAACTGATTCATCTTCAATATCAATTAAAGCACATTTTGTTGCACGATCATTATTTTTTAATCATTTTTGACACCACTTTGTGAAGTCGAGCAAATACATTTTGATGTGTGGAGCTGGACACATAAAGCACATTCTTTTGCACAATCATTCAATTTTTAAACATTTTTGACACCACCTCTGTGAAGTCGAGCACATACATTTCAATGCGTGGAGCAGGACACGTAAAGCACATTCTTTTGCATAATCATTCAATTTTTAAACATTTTTGACACCACTTTGTGAAATCGAGCACATACATTTCGATGTTTGGAGCTTGACACATAAAGTACATTCTTTTGCATAATCATTCAATTTTTAAACATTTTTGACACCACTTTGTGAAGTCGAGCACATACATTTAGATGTGTGGAGCTGGACACATAAAGTACATTCTTTTGCACAATCATTCAATTTTTAAACATTTTTGACACCACTTTGTGAAGTCGAGCACATACATTTAGATGTGTGGAGCTGGACACATAAAGTACATTCTTTTGCACGATCATTCATTTTTGAACATTTTTGACACCACTTTGTGAAGTCGAGCACATACATTTGATTTTTTGAAGCTGGACACATAAAGCAAATTCTTTTGCACAATCATTCATTTTAAACATTTTTGACACCATTTTGTGAAGTCGAGCACATACATTTGATTTTTTGAAGCTGGACACATAAAGCAAATTCTTTTGCACAATCATTCATTTTTAAACAATTTTTTTACCAACATGCTTATTTCGCCAAAATTTACATTCTAAAGGGGTACATTCTGGGAGTTTGTGTATGTTTGTACTAAGATTAAGGAGTATTTTTTTTTATTTTTGTTATGTTTAGGTTTACAAAATAGGCTTAACTTTTACCTGTTGTTGTATATTTTGATTTTTATTCAATGGATTTTGTTTACTATGTTTGTTTAATTACAATGTATGATTTACGTTATTATGTATACATGTAGATACATTTTAAAAAATGTCATTGGTATATACATAATTATATTAAATGTTTCCTGAACACATTATATTCTTGGAAAAATGAGTTTGTTTTGTTGTGCTTCCTGTCTCCATTACTACGATCTCAAATGGGTTATTTAAAAGCGGAGAAGACTTCATACCAAAAAACTTTGAATGAGTGACCTCGCATAAGTACATGTAAGAGTAAGATGAATCGCAAAAAACTCCTTTATCTAGCTATATGTATTTTCTTACATATTTTCTTTTTATAAATAAAAATCTGCTTTATGGCCACTTCACAGGAATTTCAATCCCTCATATAGGAAAAATCACGATCCTCCTGAGTGAATATTTTAGTTAAGACGAGTTAACCATTTGCAAATGTAAATATTTTTACACAAGATTTGCAGATCAGCATCGCCTAGACTTTCCTTTTAATGTGGGATTTTGTGAGGGGGTAGGTTCATTGTGGGTTGGGAAGAGAGGAGATGAAGTATTCAATATGTCATTGAATCCCCTTCTTTTGGGAAAAACCGACACGTGATATAATGATATCTTTAAGTCATTAATGCATGAAAAGGGAACTCCTCATATATACTAGTATGTATACAGAGAGAAATTGTGAAATCGAGGTCCATAAGGATTGCATCATTTCAAGAATTCATAAAAAGATAAAGAATACATAGCCAAAATCTTAACAAGAAAAAATACTAAGTTGAAACATTTCAATCAACTTTTGTTTAAATTAAATATAAAATTTACAATTGTTGTAAAGAGTAAAGGTCGCCTTTATGCACATTTTGGTTTCGTAAAGTTGATCTTTATACCTTTACTTGAATTAAGATTAAGACAAAGTTCACCTTGATTTTCCATATACCTTTTATTAAATTTAAATTCGAAGTCAAGTTTTGTAAAGCTATTTTTCGAGCAGTGTATAACGAGAACTACTAAGAAAAGGTTTACAGGTGAAAAAAAAAACTTTCAAAATATGTTATCTTGGTACTAAAAGTGCAATATAAACGTTAGAAAAATATACCAAGCCAGGGGATTTTTAGGAAGAATAACAAAATGACAAAAATTCATCAATATCATATAGACTAATTTTTACCATTTTGCATTTCCTGATAAAATTCAGCTCGCTTAGTACACTTTTCTAAAGATTATATTACACTTTAGGTACCAATATAATATATTCTAAAATTTATTTTCATATTTAAACCTGTACTGAGTGTGCTATATCCGTATTTGTTATTTTATTGAAATATTACTACTATTTCCCAATTGTATTTCATTTTCCAGTTTTTCGGAGAAAAAATTCTAAGAATTATCAACTTTTCTTAACTTGAGACATGATATCAAGTCTTTTCGAAAGAAAATATTTGTTTGTATCATATGTCCCTAATTAGGTTGTGTATTGCTTTTAATTTTATCAATCATGGTATTGTGAATTCTGATTAGAGATGCCTTTGAAAATATTCATACATATGCATAGCACTGAAAATATACTTAAAGATTTTTTTTTTTAGGAAAAACATTAGAAGAATGCCTACTTGGGAAAAAAAGTTTTGGAATCTGAAAAGGGAGACGTGACAAAAACATTTTGACAGTTATTGATTTCCACTGAAACCAATATCCACAAGAAAGAGGAACATAGTAGTTTTATGCTGATTCACAACGTTAAATTCAAGAATGTACAGTTGGTTTTATTTAAAAACATGTCACGTACGAAAAACATTTTTGATAAATGTACTCTGTGTTGGATATTATTTATATGTATGTGATTTGCAGGATAGGATGTGGGCAACATATACTGTCAAGAATCTTGATGTTTTTGATCTTATGTTTGTAAAAAAAAATATTTTGAATTGTAATAAACAAAGTTAAAGTCAACTTTTTTTACTTTGTATATATTAATTATGTTGTCCAGACTTCCGCAGTATCAACTTGGAATAAAAAACATATTTATAATTTGTATAAGGCTTCATTAACTAGAATGGTTAACAGAAATTAACCTTTGAGGTAATTAAAGACGGTACTTAATTAAATTTAAGATTTGTAATTATTAGATTTTATTTCTCCTAAATACGGTGTTTACTGGTTGTAAATATTAACTTTTTTGTAAAGTCAAGACAATGTGGGACATAACATCATATTTAAGTGCATGTAAAGTTGATGTAAAGGTTACCTTTTCCAACTTTGACTTTTTTTTCAGAAAAACTAATTAAAGGCATTGTAAATAATAAATTTACATTATCTTTACATGTTTTGTAAAGCCAAATTTTCATGCAGTACTGGTAGTCAGCCAAACTAGTTGTTGGACTTGGCCATCCCTGACAGGCCGCACTGGTAGTCAGCTGAGCTGGCCGAGGGACTTGGCTGGTGGTCTGTGTCCCTCATTTAGGGACCAAGCTGGTCAGACGTCTTGGCTGGCAGGCAGTGTGACTGGTAACTTTTTGTTGAAATATGCTTGCATCAAATCAATTTTCTTCAATTCTGCAAAAAAATTGTAAAGGTTCAAAATTTAGATATTTAGATTGTTTATTTCTAGCCCTAATCTGCATATCAAATTGAAACCACTCTTTAATATCAATTCATTCAATTTCATTAATTCATCCATAAGATGGAAAACAAGACAAATTAAAGATATATACTAACAAAATTAGTTTTAGATTGATAGATTTATTGAATTTTGAAATGAAAATAAATATTTACTTACCTTAAGCACATAATATTTTTTGAAGAATTTCACTCCAGGCCAGCACAGGAGTGAGATGCTCATGGAAAAAGCATATACCAATATGCTGCATTAATAAAAAAAAAATAGAAAATTAATCTTAAATTACTCATTCCATTACATTTCCGTTGCTGCTAGATTATGTTATAATCATGTCGATATTTATAAGGCTTCACATAATTATAACAGTTCAAGGAATCTTAAAACTATTTAAGGAATAGATGTGACAAAGAACAGCATAGTTTATCAATATTTTAAATGCTGAGAAAATAATATGTATTTAAAATACTTTTAATTTCTTTGCTTAAGTCTTTGTCATTCGACATACCAATCAAAACAAACAAGAAATACTAGATTCACACGCCTAGAATTTTGTTCATTCCAAATATTTCTTCTTTTTGTAATGTCATTCCAGAGGTACTTAGTATTTTTTACCGAAATCATTAAAATGTTAACAAAAATATCGCCTTACCAACTGGTTTATCTCCATTTTTCCATCAACACTTTCAACATCCAAACATTTAAATCGTCCATGAAAAAATCCGCGCTTTGTTGTTGACCAATCAAATACCACAGAAAATTCACGTGTTGAGAAAAAACTAAATAAATAATTCCTAATTAATTTATTTTAAATCCAAATTAACATGATTGTGTGATTTAAAACTTTACTTTAATATTAAAAAGCCAGTTGGTGTTAAAATTTTGAATTTATCAACAAACGGACATTTTTTACGGTGCCGCCATTCTGAATTTAATATTTGTGTATTTGTGAAAATAACTATTATAACTGGGTTTTTTTAATCAAGAAAATAATTAAATCCACATGCACTAGTCTTCTGCTTATATCTTAGAATAATTGGCAGTCTTAACGCGTGTTTGTTAAGGCAGCACATGGATCAGAATTCGGCTAATTAACACTTTTTTATAAGATGTAACACTAATAAATGGGAAAAGTCATGGATAAAACTTTTGCTATCATAATGCATTCCTTAGACGTCAATAAGACATATAAGTAGAATTTTTAGTTGTAACTTTAACATATCTGCGAATTTCCAACATCCTAATATACTTGAATATGTCTCTTTGTTGTTCTTTATATTTCTAGCCACCCACATTACAACTGATTTACTTCAGATTTCAAACAATCTGTGCACAATTGTACCATTGCGTAATACCACAAGCTTAAATTTACGAAAGTGTTGGTCACAAAGTTCACCTAGTGTAAACACCCGTATCACAGGGAAGATACACACATGTACACGGTTTTGCACACGAAGAAAACTCCGTGCAAAATTTACATGGCTTCATGAGATAACAACATTTTACTCTTTACATCTCTTGCAGTTCATCTATATTTCCTCAGAATGACGGAATTTATTCCAAAGTTCAGATGTACCTGCAAAATTTACAAGACAAAGATTATAAGTCTCAACAGGGACCTAGCTGGTCTCAATAATGCGTAATTTTAGAGAGAGAGAGAAGGAGAGATTATTCCCAACTTAAGATGAAATTTGCAGGACAAATATTGATTAGACAATAATGTTCATTACACACACACACACATGGCAGAGAGAGAGGGAGATACCCAAATAAATTCAGATGTAAATTACAAGTTTTTATTTCACATCCCTTCTGTTGAACTTCATTACTTGACATAACTGTGGACTGCAATGAATGAAAAATCATTGATAGTAAACAATAATATATTGTCTAAGACCCCCCTCCTTTTTTCTAAAAAAAATATCTATACATACCTATTGAATTTTCCATCTGATTAGCAATAGAATTATTGACAAAGTTATGTGCTACAGTGTTTGAAAGAAAAAAAACGTAACATGATCAAAATTCATTTAAAGTAACACTTAAGTTTGTTCATTTAAAAAAAAAAGAGTGTCAAGTAGTATCCATGAACCCCCAAAATCTGTACATTTATACTTATTATTCTTGAAAATGGCTAAGACAACAAAAGTTACATTTTAGTTATACATGAAAATGACAAAGTCCAGAAAAGTTATGTTTTAATTATACATGAAAGTGGAAAAGTTCAAAAAAGTAACATTTCAGTTATTTTAGTTATAACTTTTATGTACCTCAGAGCCTAGGCATAACTAAGTTATACTTTAGTTATAACTTAGTTATAACTTTTTTTCGGTATGGGTAACCAGATGAGGTGCATAAACATAATTAAGCAATGAAGAAACGACATCAAAGATTTTTAAAATGTATTTCCGTTGAACATGAATGATCAGCACTAAGAATTTTTCACAGTATTAGAATTAATTTTCAACACACACGGAATTATTTACTTTGTATTTATCAAATCATTAGATTCGTGTTAAGGTCAAGATCTAGTAAATGAAAGGTGCCTACAGATTTATCAAACTTGAGAAATAAATTCCTTTATTAATGCTTTACAACTTTAGCTTGGTCAAATTAGGTGTTTCGGGGCATAACTTGTGCGTAAACAAGATGAAAAACTGTATTTTAAACTGTCATTTTCAATGAAAAATTAAGAAAACCAGTCATGAATATGGGAGTTTTTTTATGATTCGGCAAAGGAAATGTATACAGATTGCCTACAGTCTCTCAGAAAACGGTAATTAGTATGTTCATGGCCTTTTCTTTAAATCAATATCAAATTTAATATAGGTATCCGGTTTACTTTTCATATGATTTCAAATTGAATGACATGAAAATACCTCATTTTCTTCATAATTCTGCTAAAGCCGTAAAGTACTGGAAAAAGAAAGTTGAAATTGATTATGACGTCATAATGGATCTAGCACCAAAAAATCAGTCTCAAGCTATTTACTAGATCTTGACCTTAAAAGTGCACTTCCAATGCTCCTAATTTTGCACGCTTTAAGACTCTTAAAATTGTCCATAAGACATCTTATATCTATCAAATAGGTATTTTTACATATATGTTTAAATTTTGAAAGCATCACTTTTTGACACGTTTCACCGTCAGTTGAATCTTAAACAACCTCACTTCCTGTAGCTGAATTTTTTAGGGGTCCTTTATCAGCAAATCCCCTCAGATTATCCTAGATTCCTCTCTGTTCTCATATATTACTCATAATTTACCTGTGTACTTTTCACAGTAATTTGATTAATTGACAGCCCATCTTTTTTTTCGACAGTGTTTTTCTTGCAGGTCTTGATATTGAATATTTTTAAAGCAGGTTCTGGATAACTCAGGCAATCTTTTTCTCTGTTTAAGCACTACTAGAAGTATTGTCCAAACAAAACTCTATAAGAATCAAACACTTTTTCTCATCAAATCATTATCTTATAAAATCAAATGATGAATTCCCAACCTTTTATCAAAAGTTTGCAGTTTTCTTCTGCTTTCAGGTCAAAAGGATTCAAAACATTATCTGAACCTCTGTAAATTTACTTTGGATTTTAAAATATTCTTCGTCTGATTTCTTGACTGTTACGTGCAATGAAAACGTTTGAAATGACATCAGGCCATGTTGTTTCGTGTTCACTAGTCCATGAATCAAAGGTGTGTTCGATAAGTAGGCTATTGTACTGTGTCACTGTTGGATATATGAATGGGCAAAATCCTATTATTATATTACAGCAACGTTGGATATATGAATGGGTTAAAGTTTTTTGTGGGCCCACAGTGGGGAATCTTTTTAAGTAAGACAAATAACTTGATAGTATTGAATAGTTTTAAGAAAACATCACCTCTGAACAGACAATAAAAAAATGACTAATATACAAGTACTTAAAAACAACAAAATGTTCATAAAACCTAAAAGTTATAGTACAAGATGATTACAAGCATAAAAGTAATCTAAAATTATAAAGTGCAAAAATAGAATCAACTTAATATCAACTTTAAAAATTCATAAAATACAGGTTGTGCCAATGCAAGTAGTACAAGGATAATAAATCATGATAATGTGTCCAAATTAAAATTACACGTTGTATGCATTTTAAAGAGATGAGTCTGAAGATCCCGTTTAAAAATTAAAAGTGACGTCTGAAAACGGAGAGCGTCCGGTAAACCATTCCACAAAGTTGCTGCTGCATGGTCGAATCGACGAGTTCCATATTTCTCTGTGACTACACGAGGTTTAACAAGTTGTTTTGAGTCACCAGAGCGTAGTGTCCTCGACGGTTTATAGACTATTACAAGTTCCTTTAAGTGTGATCATGAAGTATCCTAGAGTGTTTTGCAAGTGTATAAAAGGATCTTGTAATATGTTCTTAATTTAACTGGTAGCCAATGAAGAGATATAAAGACTTCAGAGATATGTTCATGGTTCTTAGTTTGGGTAACAATCCTCGCCTCTGCATTTTGAACCCTCTGTAGCCGTGATATATTGGTCTCTGTAATTCCATAGAGAAGCACATTGCCATAATCAAGTCTTAATATGATCTTATTCTGTAGCTAGTATATCACTTTTATTGGTGTGAGAGTTTTTACTGAATGATTTGTTTCACATGCCTTCTCTAACTGGGATGAAGAAATTAATTTTGAGCATGTGAATATTATATATAAGGTTGTAGGAGTTTTCTCCCTCTAAACAGAGCTCTAGTGTTTGATTACCTGAAAGCAGAGAATTGAAGTAATAATTTTGCCACATGTTTTTTTTTGTCTCTCAACGATTCAAATTATTTTATATCAAATTTTTCATTAAAAAAAATCTCCCCTTACATGCATATGATCTTTTCTTATTCTACATGTCTAAGACATTTCCTTCAAAGAGGCCCGGTATACTTTCTTATTTTTCGGATAGATAATCAATTTACATACAAGGGCTGTTTGAAAATTATTGAGACATTGTGTATATTTTGCTGTCTAATGAATGTTTTTCGGTGAAAAATTGAAAATACGTTTCATATACACTAAGAATTAGTAAAACATTTACAAATATTAAGTATTTTACAGTGCAGGGAACTAATTTTGTTACATAAACCAGCATCAGGATCAGCATAAGCAGGATCATGATAGAACTAGCATCAGCATTTAAAAAAACAGCATTACTTGGATCAGCATCAGCAAGCAAAGGATAGAACTAGCATTGACCAAAGTGAAAACAGATTAAGGAAGGTCATTTAATACAAATTACAAATAAAAATTACCCCCAAAATTAATTTTAATGGCTTAAAATAGCGATGCTGTTTTTGAATTATCTACTTCCGGCAGGATAATCCTACTTTCGGTAGCATTACTTGCATTGACCTAGTTTCAAACCAGCATCAGGATAAGGATCAAACCAGGATCAGGATAAGGATAACTAGCATCAAAATCAGCAAGCAAAGGAAGCATCAAAATCAGCAAGCATAGGAAGCACCAAAATCAGCATTGA